>NC_084820.1:37744901-38044901 GCF_958449725.1 Rosa rugosa
GATCATCAATTTGGCTGAAAATTTGCAGAGATGATCTATACACTAGTATCTAAAAACTGAACGGTCGAGATGTGGATCTGCGACCGAAAAGTGACCCAAAACTCGAACTTCACACTTTAATTTCAAAGCGGAGCTCCGCTCTGGATAGGATCTGTATATATATATATATATATATATATATATTTACGTGGAATATATATATGGATGACGTGACATTGTGATGTGCGTATGAACTATGAATTAATCAGAATGTGGTTTTGTGCGTTTACTCTTTGTAGAAATACGTTATATCATGGGATTGTTGATTTGTCGTGTTGAATGAGTAATCGAGTTGGGGTAACATTTTGAGTCATGTGGGATTCTTTGTAAATGTTTTCTGATCTACGGATCTGGTGGCACAGTGGTGACAGTTTCTGATCTACGGATCTGGTGTCACAGTGGTGACTGAGGCAAGTATATCGGGAACCATGCATTTGGCCGGGTGAGTGGTTACGATTAGTTAGAGCTATAGTCTGTCTGTCATTGTATGTCATGGGGGTAGCACATGGGTTACTTGGGTCCATGAGTACATATTTTTGAAAAAGAGTTTCGGATGGTTGCTTTCTTTTGTTGTCCAAGAGGGACATGAGTTTCATATTATGTTGTGAGTTGGATTAATATGATTTTATCACTTAGTGATTTATTGGGAGTTGATGGGTGATCATCTACTTTAGTCGAAGTTGATGGGTGATCATCGACTATCGACTTTAGTTTGGTGTTGATGGGTGATCATCGACTCTAGTGTGAGTTGTTGATCTGTGTGGTGATCTGTGTAATGACATGTGTGGTGATCTGTGTAATGACCTGTGTGGTGACCTGTGTGGTGATCTGTGTGATGACCTGTGTGGTGATTGGCGTTATTAATGGATGTTTTTAGTAAACGTTTATATTTATTTCTATTTTTGAATTGATTGTTTTAATGTAATTCCCTTAACTAAATTTTATGTAGGGATTACTATGATTTTTATTATTAGTTTTAATGTAATCTCCTGAACTAAGTTATATGCAGGGATTACTGTCTTTTGAATTGTTTGTTTTAATGTGATCTCATGAACTAAATTATATGCAGGGATTACGCTTTTTGAATTGTTTGTTTTAATGTAAATTCCTGAACTAAACTCTATGCAGGGATTTATATGATTTTTATTGTTTGTTTTTAATGTGATCTCCTGAACTAAGTTTCTATGCAGGGATTACTGATTTTACTTAATTCAATTGTAAGTGCGGTTGTGGTTTGAGATTTGTAGTGAGTTGTGAAATGAGTCGTGAGGTCATCGTTTTGACAAATGCTTTATGTTGAGGGGAAGTGAGTGTGATTTTCGTAGATTTGTCGTTGAGATGGAAAATAATTTGAAACGTCACTAAGGTGACAACTACTTTTGTTGAGACAAATGAAGGTTGATTTTGTAGTTCGTTGTGTTTTAAAACGTTTAAAACATAATTGAGTTTAATTGTTTAGTTGAAGTATTGTGAAATTGGATGCATGAGTCCAGAGTCAGAGCATGTTGATTTTTATATGAGTTAACTTACGTGAGCATGATATGATATGAACTTGATGTTTGGTTGTGTTTTGTGGAGTTAAATGTTGTTGCTTTAATTTATCTCACGAATTGAGAAATTATAAGCATGAGTGACGTGAGTCATTTTAATTGAGTTTACTCATACGAGCTTAAAAAGCTTATCAGGTTTGTTGCTTCAATCCGGTGCACTATTCTATGGTGTAAGGTTTATTGTGCAGGTTAGAATATCGATTAATCGTCATCAAAGTTGATGTGTACATTCGGTACGTAGCGTGGACGTGGAAGGGTACTCTTAGTTTTAAGTCTTCCGCTGTGTAGTGAGTTGTGGTGGGTGTGTTTACTTATTGAATTGTCATTCAGTTTGATTTGTAAACTATCTGTAATGTAATCTGTGACTCTAAAGAACGAGTCGGTATTGACATTGTGAGCTCAGTTTGTTTTGTTGCTTAATTTAAATGAAAAATTTTATATGTGTTTTTCTTGTGCTTGTTAAGTTATCGCGTTTTAGATTTGAATTTATTTATTCAAAATTCGGGGCGTGAAAAACAGCCCCTCTGTTACATGCAACCAAGCAATATACAAATGTAAGTGGAGGAAGCACCATTTTGAAGAACCTCCCGCTACATGCAGATTGAAGTGAGGAATAGATTTTTGAAAATAGATTGAAGTGTCATGTCGCTTTTCATGTATATTTTTGAACCAACCAACCAACCAATATACAAATGTAACCTGGAGGAAGCACCATTTTGAAGAACCTCCCGCTGATACATGGTAACGAACATTAACACCTCTTTTCAGCAGACAGATGAAATGTAGCTAGGTTAGCCTATAAGTAGAACAATATATTTTTGACAAGCTGTGTCAACCGCAGTTGTATTGTATATTTGCACATTCTCAGAACATTCATATTAATGGTAATGTTAGTTGCAAACATAAGTCTCTAGCCGTCCAAACTTGCAGATTTTGTTTGAACACCCGCAGCAACGCGCGGGCACCTATTCTAGTATCTTCTAATTCTCAGTTAACTGGTCATCGACTTAGTAACAGTGTCGGCTCGAGCCGAGCCAACATTGTGAAATTACAGTTTTGCCCTCCATTCTTTGCTTAATTGCGGTTTGCTGTTTGGCCTGGGTATAAAACGCGCTGAGGTGGTAGAAGCGACCCTTTTTGCTAGAGGTGGGAGCGGTGCGGTTCGGTTCGGTTTGAGGCCCAAACCGCAACCAAACCGCTTTTTTTCGGTTGGCCTATATATCAAACCGCAACCGCATTACAAAAGGGTTGAACCGATTATTTCGGTTACACCATCTTTCGGTGCGGTGCGGGTCGGTTTGGAGCGATTTATTAATTTCAACTAGAAAGAGAGGGCCAAAATCACGCTTAATTTTACCTAACAATTTCAATAAGGCATAAATAAATTTTGAATTCATTTAGAGTCCACACAAATCAGCAAATGTCACCTAAATATCAAGCAACTTGCAGAAAGACCATAACAACTTATTACACACACACACACACACACATAGATATCAATGATCAAGCAAACATAGCAACATATTACAAACTGAAAACCCAATCAAAAATGGATTTCTTATATATTGAAAACCAACATTTCCATCAATAGAGAAATAATAAATAAATAAAATGTAATTAAAATAAATTCGGTGTGGGTCGGTTTAAATCGGGCGGTTTATGACCCAAAACCGCAACCGAACTGCTTTTATACGGTTCGGTGCGGTGTGATCATAAAAAGACACCGTTTTAGTTCGGTGCGGTTGCCGAACCGTTTTTTCGGTGCGATTCGGGTCGGTAACCGCATTTTCGGTACAAAATGCCCACCCCTACTTTTTGCCTTTCTTCATTCTTGGCTGACCTCTGTGTTTCTGTCGTTGGTAGAGTGAAAGAGAGGGAGAGAATTGCAGAGAATAGGTGTTGTGTGTTGTGATTGTGTTTGTTTTCCTTTTATGGTTTGTTTCGGTGGACGCGACCTTTTTTCTTTCTCTTCGTTTTTGCCTCAGCTCTGCGTTCTTGGGAGAGAGTTGCAGAGAATAGGTTCTGCATGTTGTGATCGTGATTGTTTTCTTTCGATTTAGGATTTGTTTGTTCCTTGCATGTGACTGATTTGGGGTTTCAGTGATGCAGGAGTTCATGTTAGCAACGAGAGGGAAGACGAAGATTGGAATTAGATCGAGGAAAGCAGGAGAGTACTTTCTTTGGCGATTTTGTTTTGTTGGCGATTTCGGGTTTGTTGGAAACTCAGGTGCATATGATTTGCTTCAATGGGTTAATGTTTTCTCTCCGTTTTCTACCTGTTGGAATCGGTGTTTGTTTTGTTTTTGTTGGGTCAAGGTGTTGGGGTCATTGTCGCCATCTTCTGTCTCTCTCTTTTTCTCTTCGTTTTTGGTTGGGTTCTTCGCATGTAGTGGTATGTAGTTGTTGGGTTTTTTGTTCTTCGCCTTTTCATGCAGACTTTAGTATATTGCTATAGCTTGAAGTGTAGGGGGAGCTCCTTCAAAATGGTACTTCCTCCAGTTACATTTGTATATTGCTTGGTTTCTTTCCACCACTTTATTCCTCAGAGCCTTTGTGCTTCCTCAGTTACATGCAGATGTTCGTTACCATGACACTTCCTCCAGTTTCCATGCATTGACAACTACTCTGCTGAAAAGTTGTTTTTTTTTTTTTTTGGCTGATTGTTAAACATTTGAAAATTTTGATTTGATTTGAAAATGGTTTTGAAGTTTGAAATGCTTGCTTATACAGGAGGGAGAGAGTGAATACTGGGCAGAAAAGAGTGCCTAAAACTACATGTAAAACCTGATTTTCATCTTTTTATACCTATAGTTATGAATAACTATGATCTGGAGGTAAAGACTAGGAGGTGGGTAAGTTATTGATTCTGCATATTGGCTTCGATTCTGCATGTTGGATTCCTATAACTTGCATATGAATGATTGTATTATATGATTTGGTTTGTGAATGAAGTGGTTGATTTGTGGGGTAATCGTTTATCGTGTAGGTTTTGTTGGATGCTTTACAGAGTATACAATCTTGGGTGAGATTTTTTGATTTTTTTTTGGTTGGAAAATTGATATGGGCTATTATTGATTAGGATTGGTAGTTTTGGTTTAGGGTTTATAGAGTTTGGGATTGTTTTGGGACTTGATCAAATCTGTTTTTGTTTTGGGGTTTTGTTGTTCGTCAAACACAGAGGAGAGGAGCTCTTGCTTGCTTGAAAGAAGGAGAAGGGCTGCTGCTTGGTTGAAAGAAAAGTTGTGGAAGGTATTTGATCTGATATGTTGGTTTATTGTTTTTTTTTTTTTTTTTTAACTCTGAGCTTTTGTGATTTATCTTTCAGTTTTTTGTTTTCATTGTAGTAACATGATATTGTCTGCATTTGCTAGGGATTTGGCCAATGTATTACAATATTCTTAGTAGAGATTACAATATTCTTAGTTTGGCCAATGTATGGATGGTCTCTTGGGTTCTAACTTCTTAGCTGCTTCAATTTTGAAATTTTGGTTTGCCTTGTTTCTGAACTTCATAGAACTTAGTTTTCTTCTTTGTGTTTGTTGTTGAAAGTTTATTAACTGCTGGGGTTGAATATGGCTTATAGGCCTTGGGTTGAGATTTCAGTCTATTCCTCAGTTAAGATGTTCTTTATTAGCTTGCAGATTACTTGGATGTAGATTTTGTTTTATGAGGTGATTCCACAAAAATATTAAGAATTAATGAAATTTCAACAAGTGTGTCAAGTTCTGCTGCATTTAGAACTGCAAGGAAGAATCAGAAACCTTATTTGTGTTTAACATGTTTATCATATCTTGTTCCTTTTATATTCAATTAACTCCCGTCATTTGATTTGTACATTACTCTACCTATGGTTTTTTTCATACAAAACTAAATACATATGGTATTTTTTTTTTGCACGCTATTTGTTCTCTGGAAAACTTTTGAGGTTTCGTTTTCAAAAGATTTTGGAGTTTCCCACCTAATTGATTTTTTTCCTGTTGTTTTCTTTAAATCTTCCAGGTATCTGAGTAATTATGGTTCCAGGTAACCCCTCTGTTCTTCTCCATTGAACTAAATTTGGTTTCCCAAAGACCTGTGGTTTCTTTTTTTTCAATTGGTCTCAATTCCTGGACAATTTGAACAAATCCTGACCCATTTTAGCTTAGTCTTTCCCTTCTTACGTCACTGTTTTGTTGAGCTTTTACTGTTTGGTTTAGTATGCAATTGATTTGCTATGAATGGGACAAAATGATTTGGATTAATTTCATGATTTTCGTTGTCTTCAGTACACGGCCGTTTATGTACACGGCACATGTGCTGGACACGTGATGTCCAAATTGATGGACGGCGTTAGTGAATAGGGGTTAGTGCGCGGAAGACCAAAAACTGGGAACGAGTAGATCAAAGTTTTACCATAACCAAATGTTCCTCCATACCTTCGAATTTGATCTGGACCCTCTCTCTCTCCAAGAACAACAGTCATTCGCTTCCTCCAGAATCCTCAAGCGCTCTCCACTTCTCGCGCATCAACCCTCTTCTCGGCTCTCTCCTCCCCAACTTCATCATTGTCAGCGGAGTTCCCAACTCCGATTCGTGGCAGCTCGGTCCTCCTCTCCCTCTCGGTAACCCCGACAACCCCAATATCATAGAAAGGTTCCAAGTTCCTGGTCCTGGCGTTAATTTGGTATTCAATTTTACGATTTAATTCGAAATTGGGTGTTTCGATCATTTATGTGTTTTCAAATTTGCAGTTGGATCCGGACAACTACGACATAGTAGTGGGGATAACAACGGTGGATCAGATAATGGAGTAGCCTTGAATGGTGCGGTGACGGTCATCGAGCTTCTGCAGCAGCCTTTTAAGGAAGAATTTGGAGATGAATATCAGGTCAGCTTTTAGTCATTGTCTACTATTACAACCTGAGTAGCCTACATACTATTTGATTCGTTGGCTAATGTGGAGATGAATTGAATTGGCATCTTTTTTTTTATTCCAGATCTTCAGAGTATCATGGACCATGATGAATTAGCAATATTGTTTGTCTGGGAGTTATATATACACCATTGTAATAAAATAACACCGTAGGATACAACACTCAAATATACAATTTCATAACACTTGAAAAAAATGCAGTTCCCTATCTTTCTTGTTCAACAATGAAACATTACACTTGTGGAAAAAACTAAATGGATGTGGAAGTATAAATTTATTGATCAATCTAATTTTCCTGCGACTTCTACATTTTTAGCTCGGTATGACTTGGTCATTGCTCAAGGTTAATGCTTCTAGTCCATTTAGTCTGTTTTCTGTCAAGTATGGTCCATGTTTTTCTTCTCAGAAAGTTGACATCCATACAGTATCATGCTCATAACTTAAACAAAATTTAGAATATTGTATAGGCTAATATTTACACTCAGTTGGAGCTTTTTATTTGCAGCAGTGACTGACCAAAACTTCTACAAAATTTTGCACATGTATCTGATGCGCTGTAGTGTTAGATAATCTAATAGGAAAACACTGACCTTGAGGACTTGGTGTCAATTTATGCTCTTACAGAATCTGCCCACTTGTTGTCATTAATTATGAATTTGTTTACCTCATTCAATGGATGTATCTTTCTGACACAGGAAAATGGTTACTCCTGAGGCAAAGGTTAAATGTAGAAGGTTGATGCCGGATAATCTGGTACGTTTAATAATTGAAGTTGATGCCGGATAATTAGACTTGCGTATGTTTTGATATGTTTAGTGGATGACTCATGACTGCAGCTTAAACTGATTTTGTGCAGGTTAAATTTGGTGATTCAGTCCTTAGGCATGAGTTTAAAGTGAACGTTGGTGGGAAGTTCCCATAATGTGGCAGAACAGGGTGGGCTGACTATACGAGCTGGCTGCAATCCGAAAGATTTCAAAGAAACAGTTTTAGGTTTGTCAAATGCAAAGCCAAATGCAATTGATGAAATGGGATTTGGCCCAGTGCAGAGGCTAGGGTGCACCAAACTTAACCGTGAGATATGCCAAATATTGTAAAGTTTAAGTTCTTGATTACAAGCTCAATCCTAGTATAGAAATCTTGTATGTACTGTGAATTTTTGTATAAAATGGGAATCCTGTTGTTGATGAATTCCTTGTATGGAAATAGAAATTGTGTATCAGTTGCTTGTATCCTGTATAAATGGAACCCTTATATAGAATTTAATAGTTTAACCATAGTTCATAGTTGAACTGGCACACCAAAACAGAGTGAGCTATATGCTATTCGATCAGGACTTGATCTCCTGCAGTCTCTACAGTTACAACATGTTATTGAAAATGATTGTATTGACGCAATTGCTGAAGACTCATGCTTAGACCATAGTCTCCTTGCAAATGGAGGTCTGATAGATGACATCAAATGTGCCATGGCATTAATTCCTTGAGTGCAGCCTTGCTATGCACCTCGTTTGTGCAAAATGTGCTGGCATAGGCTTTGAAGGCAATCATACTTCGGTGTGGCTAGACCAGACTCCAAAATGTATTCTTGATGTTATCAATTATGATTGTAACCACCTCACTTGAGGTTCTATCTAATGAAATTTCTTTCTTGATTCAAAAAAATAGTTTAACTTGCACTCTTGCAGATAATATGTAAAGCATTTGTTGGTAAGAACATCATTTGTAGTACATGTTAAATATAAACATTGTCCATAAAGGAAAGCTGTTTTTTAGTCCACAAAAGTTACAAGAGGAGTTCCAACCAGTCACATTGGTTACACTCATCTAGAGGCAGCATCTTGTTACCCATGGTTCCTTGTTCAGCTCCAACTCCAACAACTTCTGTGCTCTTACCCAGCACAAGAATAACCTGATCATATACACAGAAGCACGAATGATAAGACTGAAAATAAAACATTTCATACCTCAAGGCATACAAGAAAACAGAGAGTCTGCAACAATTCTATACAAGTTTCCTCAAGGTCTTCTATAAAATGACAACATCATGTATTAGTTTCTTATAGCTCGTTTGTATAGGAAGATCACAATTTTCAGAATACAAATATGGTAGACCAGTAATCAGGCATTACCCAAAGGTTCACTAGAATAGACCAACCAAACCAAAATTGGCCTAGCATTATAGACCAAAACCAATCAAACCAACCCTAACCATGCTAGAAATTTATGCAGTATATCAGGAATTAAAAGTATAAATTAGAGATTTATCATTAAGATACCTAATGAATAATCTGAAAAGCTGTGAACTAGAAATGCTTATGGAGACCCTTGAGCATAACAATTATACTGCCATCTCAGGCTCCATAAAAACTTGCTTGACAACCGAAAATGAAAGTTAGCCAACAGATAATCCATCTAATATATGTAAAAATATAACATACTGTCAATGGAAATATGTAAAATTAAACAGTCATATGACTAAGAAGACAAACCTAAATGCACCATGGGAAAATTTTACAGTATTCCATAGCTACAAATTCAGTGCATCCTCAGATCGCTTGACAGCTACAAGGAATTGATAGCTGAGTCAGGACATGAAAAAAAAAAAAAAACTATTTCTAGCAAGCTTTGACAACAGAACAACAATATAGTTCATATTACAAATAGGGATATTCATAAACACATTGGGCTTCTCCCAACCTACTACAAAATCCCTCTATAATATCTTATACTCTTCAGATAGCTTTATCAAAATCAGACACTCAAAATGTTGGAAGTATAGGAGCTGCTGTCAACATTGGCTGCTGTCAATGTTGGTTGGCTGCTGCATTTTGTACATGCATTTACACATGTTGTATTTGTTTGCTGTCAACATTGGCTGGCTGCTGCAATTTGTTCCTGCATTCACACATGCATTAATTGTCATTCACACATGCATTAATTGTTTGTAAGCTGCCTATATAAAGCTAGGATGTTGTATCATCTTTTCATCGGAATAAAGATCAAGAGGAATGATATTCTTCCTCTCATATTTCAATATGGTATCAGAGCAGAAATCCTCATAGGACCTGCATCTGCATTGTTCCTACAAAACTCTTGTATTCCTCTATCATCCTCATTAAGATGACAAAAGGAGAAGGTTCCCTCGTTGCAAAGATAGAAAGCCCAGAAGGGAATCCAAATCAGCGTCTGTGCTCAGTGCTTCTAAATGAGTTCAACTACCTTCCTTGGTCAAGAGCCATCACTCTAGCCCTTGGTGGAAGATCAAAGCTCAGCTTCATCAACAACAAAAGCAAGATCCCAGATGCCTCATCATCTGAATATGAAAGTTGGTTATCCAACGATCAACTTGTCATGTCATGGCTCCTTAATTCAATGGAGCCAAAACTTGCAGAAATCTTTAGCTATTCAGAGTCATCTCGACATCTTTGGGATGCTGTCAAAGACATGTATGGCAACCTAAACAATGCAGCAAGAGTGTTCCAACTCAAAAAGGATCTTGCAGGGATTCAACAAGGTAATCTCTCATTTGTTCAACATCTTGGCAACCTAAAGGCCAAGTGGAATGAACTTGATATGTATAGGCCTCACACCACTGATGCCACCATATTGTTGAAACGAGCTGAAGAAGATAAAATATTCCAATTACTTGCAAGTCTGGGATCTGAATATGAGGATCTCAAAAGCCATCTTTTGATGACCCCGGAGCTTCCTTCGTTCGCAACGGTATGCAACTCCATTCAACGTGAAGAAGTGTGCAAAAGGGTGATGAATGTGAACACCAGTATTAGAGGGTCAGAAGCTAGAGCATTTGCTGCAAACAAAAGTGTCACAAGCGACAGAACATACAAGGGCAAGAGGCCAGATCTAAAGTGCACACATTGTGAAGGCATTGGACGAGCTGGTATAGGCCACATAAGAGAGAGATGTTGGATATTGCATCCAGAACTGAAACCTAAGTTCAATGAGGAGCAGAAGAATCAAAGAGGCACCACTCAGAGAAGCCCTTACATCTCTAATCCAAAGGGAAACCTCAGGCAACACTTCTGAAGGTATGATGAACTTCACATCCAATCCAATAAGTCTTATAAATGAGTTTGCTACATATCTGGAAAAGAAGCAAGGCAGTTTAGAGAGAAATGAAAATGGAAGCACAACTGCTATGCTTGGAAAGTTTGCTGGTTTTTTGGCGAAATCAAACATGGCTTCTTCAGAGGATATACCAGGTATTATTTGTGCCATTTCTACTGCTTTAGATGTCAGTAAGAATCATGATTTTTGGATAGTGGATTCAGGTGCCTCAGATCACATGACAAACAATTCTTCCATATTACATGAGTTTGAAATCTTCTCAAAACCTTCACATGTCTCAATTGCAAATGGCAACAATGTTCCCATCTTAGGAAAAGGAAAATTAAAGCTTTTTTCTGATAGCATCGAGTCATTTGTATTATTTGTACCCTCATTCCCATTCCAACTCTTGTCTGTAGGAAGGTTAACAACCTTATTGGATTGCCTAGCTATTTTCTCTCCTCATAATGTTGTTTTTCAGGATCGAGTGTCCAAGGAGAAGATTGGTGAAGGGTTCTTTCTAAATGGCTTGTACTACATATCAACTTCATCAAGTTTTTCAAAGTGTTTTCTAACAGAGTCCAAATCTGCAATACAGCAACAATTGTGGCATAAACGCCTAGCCCATCCTTCCTTTAATGTTTTGTCAATGTTATTCCCTAGTTTTTGTAAAGTCTCCCATAAGTGTGAGACATGTCATATGTCAAAATTTACTAGGTTGCCTTTTCAAATCTCTCAATCCAGAGCAACTCAGCCTTTTGAAATTATACATTCTGATGTTTGGGGACCAGCATCCCTAGAATCATTTGATGGCTATAGGTTTTATGTCACCTTTATTGATGATTTTACTCGAACCACTTTTGTGTATCTTTTGAAATTCAAGAGTGAAGTTTTCAAGTGTTTCCAAGATTTTCATAACCTTGTCACAAATCATTTTTCATCAAAAAATTGCATTTTAAGGTCAGACAATGGCACTGAATACACATCCAAAATCATGACTGATTATCTTAGCGCTCAAGGGATTATTTATCAAACCAGCTGTGTGGGAACACCACAACAAAATGGTATTGCAGAACGTAAAAATAGAGATTTACTTGAGAAGGCTAGGGCCTTAATGCTTCAAACAAATGTTCCAAAAAAATTCTGGTCTCAAGGAATTCAAACTGCAGCTTACATCATCAACAGATTGCCTAGCAGTGTGTTAAATTTCAAATCTCCTTTTGAAGTTCTAAAAGGTCGAAAAGTTGACATAACACACCTTCGAGTATTTGGCTGTACGTGTTTTGTACATGTTCAGTCAAATCACCGAGATAAGTTTGATCCTAGAGCTGTCAAATGTGTGTTCCTCGGGTACTCATCTACCCAAAAGGGATACAAGTGTTACAATTCACAGACCAGAAAATTGTTTGTTTCAAGGGATGTTCATTTTGATGAGTCTGACTCTTTCTTTCAGTTATCTGACAATGAACCTCAGGGGGAGCATATTTTTGACTTGTTTCCCACTCCAATTCCTGTTGAAGCTGCAATTGGCACTCCTAGTTCACCACAACTAGTTCAACAATTTTCAAACACTGAAGAGGTGCCGACAGAGTCCAACACTCAAGATGATCAACAAGAAGTTGTACCAAACACATCTCAACCTCGAAGAAACCCACCAAGGATGAGACATCCACCACCAAGACTTCAGGACTATGAGACTTACACACCACGTTATCCTCTTGCACAAGTTGCTCATTCCATCAATACCTCCTCTTCTCATAGTGCTTTCCTCATCAAGATTTCCAAAGAAACTGAACCAAGGAATTTTGAAGAAGCAAATCAGTCACCCGTTTGGAAGAAAGCTATGCATGACGAACTCAAAGCCCTTGATGACAACAGAACTTGGAGTATAGTCAAACTTCCCAAAGGCCAGAAAATTGTAGGGGCAAAATGGATTTACAAAATCAAGTTCAACTCCGATGGTTCAATTGAGCGGCACAAGGCAAGGTTAGTTGCTCGTGGCTTCACTCAAACCTTTGGTGTTGATTATAAAGAGACTTTTGCTCCAGTTGCTAAAATGAACTCAGTTCGAGTTTTGTTATCTGTTGCTATAAATTGCGGCTGGTCTCTATACCAAATGGACGTCAAGAATGCATTCTTGCACGGAGATCTAGAAGAAGATGTGTATATGAGATTACCTCCTGGTCACCCACATGAAAGCGAAGCTGGAATGGTGTGCAAACTTCACAAGGCCTTATATGGTTTGAAACAATCCCCACGTGCTTGGTATTCCAAACTGAGTTCGGTCCTTCTTGCCTCAAGCTTTAAGCGAAGTCATGCAGACTCCTCCCTATTTGTTCGACATGGCAAGGCTGGCACGTTGGTTGTTCTAGTATATGTGGATGACTTAATCATCGCTGGAGATAATGTGGATGAGATTAAGTCTCTCAAGTTAGCCTTGCACAACACCTTTGCCATCAAAGATCTTGGACCATTGAAGTACTTTCTGGGAATTGAAATGGATCACTCCTCGAATGGTATGTTCTTAAATCAACGTAAATATGTTGTTGATCTTCTTGATGAGGCAGGAATGAAGGAGAGTAAGCCTGCACGCACTCCTCTTAGTAGCAGACTTAAAATAGATGTTGAAGGAGAGCCTCTCTCGGATATTTGTGTTTATCAATGTCTTGTGGGTAAGCTCATCTATCTCACCATTACAAGACCAGATATCACTTACGCTGTGAGTTTGGTTAGTCAATTCATGCACTCTCCTACAACTCATCATCTACAAATTGTCAAAAGGATTCTTCGCTACTTAAAGGGCACAGTTGATCGAGGAATTATTATGAAGAACAATGGTCACTTCAACCTTGTGGGCTACTCAGACTCTGACTGGGCAGGCAATTCCATTGATCGAAAGTCTACAACTGGATACTGTACCTTCATTGGAGGCAATCTAGTTACTTGGAAAAGTAAGAAACAAACGGTGGTTGCTCGTTCTAGTGTCGAAGCTGAGTATCGTGCAATGGCATCCATAGCTTGTGAACTCATATGGTTAAAGACATTGTTGGGTGACTTAGGCATTATATGCCCTGCACCCATAACTCTACATTGTGACAACCAGGCTGCCATGCATATTGCAGCCAATTCTGTCTTCCATGAACGCACCAAACATATTGAAGTAGATTGTCACTTTGTTCGAGATCAGGTTCAGTCTAAGCTTATTGAAACAGTATACACACGATCATGCGATCAACTAGCAGATATTTTTACGAAGATTCTCGCTTCCGCTCAGTTTGAACGTCTGCTTTCCAAGCTTGGCTCAAGGGACTTCCCTGATCCAGCTTGAGGGGGAGTGTTGGAAGTATAGGAGCTGCTGTCAACATTGGCTGCTGTCAATGTTGGTTGGCTGCTGCATTTTGTACATGCATTTACACATGTTGTATTTGTTTGCTGTCAACATTGGTTGCTGTCAACATTGGCTGGCTGCTGCAATTTGTTCCTGCATTCACACATGCATTAATTGTCATTCACACATGCATTAATTGTTTGTAAGCTGCCTATATAAAGCTAGGATGTTGTATCATCTTTTCATCGGAATAAAGATCAAGAGGAATGATATTCTTCCTCTCATATTTCAATAATCCATAGACACAACTGATATACACCATTTCAGGTTATTAGAAGAAAAGAGAAGCTCAAATCTTACTCTTCGATACTTCCAGCTACACTCTTGCCAAGTGCAATAACTACTTTCTTCGAGATAACTTCAGTTTTCCACGGCCTTAGATCACAAAAAGAAAAAAGAAATAAAATATAAATTATCTAAAACCACCCACCTAGATTGAACAAGATCCAATTATACAAAACAGCAACAAAAAAAAAATCAATTTGAGTTCAACAAAAACTGATAGTCAAATTGAATACCGGAAGTCCTTGAAGTTTAACTGTATTGAATCGAGCACAAGAAGAGGAAGTTTCTGCTGTGTGCAGGAATCGAGGGCGATTGCTTCGTCTGTGATTGAGAGATGAGAGTATGGATTAGAAGGGGTAACAGATTTGGATCACGGTGGTGACTGGTGAGGGTTTTGTTTGCGATTGGGATGGGCGTCTAGGTCTAGGTCGGGAAGAAGAAGACCACAAAGAAAGAAGAAAGTTAAAATTGAAGAAATAAAAGAAGAAGACCACTCTTTCTCGAAATCTGCTTAGCGGCAACATTGAAATATTCCCCAAAATTTTTAGCGGCAAAATTGAAATATTCTGAAAATTTAAATTAAAATATCTCTACTAAAACCCAATACCTAGATTTTTCAAAGAGAAACTAAATAGGAAAAATTCTTCTATACATCGACAATGCAAGTGAACTAGCAAATCTAATAGATCTTAGTTGTTGATATATATATATATATATATAGAAAATCTTTTTTTTATATTTTTATGTTTTCTAACCGTCTATTTCTGTTGGTATAAGTGCATGTCAGTGTACTGAATACTCTCTCACGAACTGCTCGAAAATCAAAGTGGCAGTGAATCCGTTATAATTGTTTTAGTAAAATTATATTTTAGTAGATAAGAGTTGATAACTCTAAGATCTAAATAAACAACGACTGAGGTCAATTTTTTAATTTTTTTTTCACATAGTATATATTATTACATGTTACATCGAATGTAGTTTTTTCGTTTTGTGGGAATGCAGTTTGTCCCCCATTCTCGTAAAATTGAGCTCTATGAGTTATGGTTCAATTACTCTTATATAATAGTAAATATGGTTGATCACCATGGCCATGGCCGAAACCACGACGAATAGGGTTACTTTTTTGACATAGTGCATGTTATAAGGAGGTAAATACATTGAACCTTCATTTAAGTTGCATAAAAGTTTGACATGCCTAGTAATGTGGTTTAACTTGTCAATTTATTATATACAAGTTATACACCAACAATATTGAGGAAACGTATCAGACGTGACCAATGCGGGGAAAAATGACAATGTTAACATCAGTACTCTTTGGTCATAATTTTGGTCTTGATTCACATTATCCTAACATATCTAATATGATCTAACTTGTCTATTGGTCATATTGATAGGAGCATAAAGTGCGACGATATTATTGAGTATATGCCCCATTTTAGACTTGTTTCTCCCTTAAGTTTCGTGTTTTGAGTTATCGAGTCAGTTTAAGAGTCTTGTACAGTGTTTGGCGTAAAATAGGAGCAAAATGCGAAATTTATGAAAAAAAATCCTAACGGGATCAGGATTCCTTACCGTCGACGTTTTTGCGGTCTTTACATTAATTCCCTTTATTTTCTCTTAAAAAAATCTGATATTCTCCACCTTTTTGTAGGAAATTTAAGACATTTGACCAAGCAATGAAGAAGGGAAATAAAGGAGAAAGACGTTTCAGCTGGAAAATAAATAAAGGAGAAAGACGTTTTTAGTTCGGGAATAAAGGAGAAAGACGTTTCAGCTGTTAAAAGACCCCATTATGAGAGGAGTTAAGGCCATAAAGGAGACGTTTTCAGTTGGAAAATTAAAGGAATTATGATGCAATCCCATCCGTCCAATGATGAAGGGTATGATCGACAAAAGCCAACCAATGCTCCCCTATAAATAGGCAACGTCCAGAACAGAATTTCCATCACTTCCTGGCCAAAAACTATTCCAAGACTCTGCCCAATTCACTCCTTAAACTTCCATCACCTACAAGACCGTGACCACCATCCATCCATCAATCTACGAAGTTCTTAGGCGCTGAGTCAAGGACGCTCCACCACCATAGCAGAGACGAGTTCATCACCTTGTTGCCAAGCCGCTGAGGAAAGCTTCAAAGTGTAACTATGACTCTACTCACAATTTTTGTTTCGGTTTTGTGTGTTCGGATTTGCGAGTTGTGTAATTGGAGACATGAAATTTTCAGAATATTTTTATTAATATTTTTGAGATTTTCAATTTATTATTGAGTTAATTTCGAGAATTCTTTTATGATGCATGTTACAATCTTGTGCCCTTTTATGTGTTTAGGTAATTTTCAGAGTTAGGTTCATAAGTTTGCATGCTAGAATCACGCTGAGTATTCTTGTGTGTTTGCTTAATTTGCCAAGGGTAATTGTTATTTGTTAAGGCGCTGAGTTAAACAAGTAGCAATTAGTTCTAAAAAGTGGTAAAAATCATGCTTTAATGATTAAACGATTCTGGAAATTACGTGTTAAATTCTATGTGTAATGGTTAATTTGCACGTGTGAGTTGATTCGAGGGTTAGATAATACTACTAGTTAAGAGAATTACGCTGAGTGTTTTCGAAAATTAGTAGTATTAGGCTTGGTAAGGACTTTTCCGATCCAAGCCTACATTAGAACGAATCAGATAAATGGATTGATCCGCTGAGGCTTTTCATTTGAGCTCTTATCTATGCATTCAAGATGGGCACAGTTTTGTAGCATGTTGAAATGGATTTTCTGTTTTTACACTTAGTAATTTCCGAGTGGTATTGGTCTAGGTTAGGGAAGTCGATCATTGTATATAGTTTTATTTGTTTTGGTTTTATTTTAAGTAGATTAGGAACCAAATCTCAAAACCCCCATTTTATTCTTTTATTTGTTAATTGACCTTTTTGTGTAGGTGTACCCTACAATCCCCGGACTGAACGATCCCTGCTTATCCTATACTGACAACTACATTTTGCAGGGTTAAATTGTGAGGCTATTTTAGCCGCATCAATTTTTGAACTTAAAAAAAAAAAAAGATAAAAAAAAAATAAAAAATGTTATGTGACATGCTTAAGGTATATTGGATTAAACATGACCTTGTCGAGGGTAGCTGTTCTATAGTCCCATTGCACAAACGAGGTCCTCTGTTCCAGTACCTAAGTATGTAAATGTAAAAGTAACTTAGAAAGTAGGAAAGACATAATGTTTGTATTTCGAACCTTGTATATGTTACTAACACTTGATTTGGTCTTAAAGGTCCATGAATGTCCACTGTCTCTGATAAGACTAAGGAGCTCTTTGAGAAATTGGAACGTGCTAAGCAAAGGGCAGAACTCACTTTTTCAGACCGCCCTCTTCTAGAAAGGAGGGATTCTCAGGACTCTAACTATTCAGGTTATAACTCCTCAACTAGATCAACCGAGGAGATCAACAAACCTGACCATTCTGAAGAAGGAGAAGAACAAGTCTTTGAAGAGGAGGAAGAGGAGGTCACTGAAGAGGACGTTGCGAATACAGAAGAGGAAGAAGAGGAAGAGCACGCCCGTGTTGAGCAAGTACAAGCACCAATGGCTGAGACTATTAGGCAACTGTCTAATCCTACAGGTGGGGGTGCTGCGCCCTTATGCATTGCCTATCCAGAACCAGGAGAGGGGCTTAATGATGATTTTGAGTTAAAGAGTGGGTTTCTGCATCACCTACCCAAGTTTCATGGGATGAGTAGTGAAGACACCAATAAGCATCTCAAGGAGTTCGAGTTTGTCTGTGGGAGTATGTGCCCTAAAGGAGCTGATATCAATATCTTGAAGATGAAGGCATTCCCCTTTACTTTGGAGGACAAGGCCAAGACTTGGCTATTTGAGCTGCCTGCTGGGACTATCAACACTTGGGATAGGATGAAGGGCGAGTTCCTTACGAAGTACTTTCCTGCCTCAAAGGTCACTGTTTTGAGGAAGCAGATTAGTGGAATCACGCAAGGACATGAGGAGAATTTCTGCAATTATTGGGACAGGTTTAAGAGCCTTGTAGCATCATGCCCTAACCATGGGATGAGTGAGGGGTCCCTCCTTACCTATTTTTATGAAGGACTCACCGCTAATGAGCGTGGTCTGTTAGATGCTGCTGCTGGAGGGTCCTTTATGGATAAGACACCTGCTGATGCAAGGGAGCTACTTACTAATCGTGCACTAAAGTATCAGCAATATGAGGGGGTGCTTTCCACTCAACGGAGGGTACATGAGGTGTCCACTAACTCTGCTCTTGAAGACAAGGTCAACAAGATGTCTACTCTGCTGTCTCAAGTCTTAAACGGTAATGGAGGAGGAGCAATGGCTCAAGTGTGTGGGATGTGCTCGACTCAAGGGCACCCCACTGATAAATGTCCCCAGCTTGCCTCTCCAGAAGGATGGGAATCTGTTAACGCCCTAGGGTATCATGGAGGTCAAGGCGGCCCGAGGTACAACCCTTACTCCAATACGTACAATCCTGGGCTCAGAGATCACCCCAACTTTCGTTGGGCCAACAATGATAACACCTTGAGACCACCTCAAGGCCCAGGTCAGAATTCTCAGCGCCCACCAGGTTTGTTTTTGAGGCCTCAGGTACCTCAAACTTTTGGTATTCCCAATTCTGTCCCTCCACCTCCTGTTTCTAATACTTTGAGTGCCCCTAATTATGATGAACTGTTGAAGTCCCTTGCTGCGGGGCAACAACAACTTAACACGGCTACTCAAGCTTTGGTTGTAGGACAGGCGACCCATTCAAAGGATATTGCAGAGCTCAAGAATCAAATGGGCCAAGTGGTGGATTTCATGGGTCGAATTGCTGAAACAGGGAAGCTACCGAGCAACACAGTGCCTAACCCAAGGAATGAGCACGCCCAAGCCATCATCACTAGGAGTGGACGCGTACTAGTTGAACCTCCCAGAGCCCACAAGAAGATCCAAGCGGCCCATAATGAAGAAGAAGACGTTGTGGAGGTGTCTAAGGAGGATGTTGAGAAGGACCTAGCTACATCAAGGGTGGAAGTTAACGTGCCCCAAGCTGAGGCACCCAAAGGTACAATTCCTAACTCTAGTGGTTTAATTAAGACTAACCCAGTTGTTTCTATACCTTTCCCAAGCAGGTTTGCCAAGACGAAGAAAGATAAATCTGATCAAGAGATCTTGGAAATCTTCAAGAAGGTTCAAGTGAATATGCCCCTGATTGAGTGCATCAAACAAGTGCCTAAATACGCCAAGTTCTTGAAGGAGCTTTGCACCACAAGGAGGCAGACAAGATTGAAGGAGGTGGTGAAAATGAGCGAGACGGTATCAGCCGTTATCCAGAGGAAACTACCCCCAAAGTTGAAGGACCCAGGGAGTTTTTCTGTTCCCTGTATCATTGGTGACACCAGGTTTGAAAATGTGATGTTAGACTTAGGGGCATCCATAAATGTTATGCCTTATAATTTGTATGTGTCCCTAGGTCTAGGCCCTCTTAAAAGGGATAATGTTGTCATTCAACTTGCTGATAGGTCTAACAAATACCCTCAAGGGTATGTTGAGGATGTTCTTGTGCAGGTAAACCATCTGATATTCCCTGCGGATTTCTACGTATTGGACATGGAGGAATCACCCCTAAATACCACTCCATTACTTTTAGGGCGTCCCTTTATGAGGACTGCAAGAACGAAGATCGACGTGTACAAAGGGACTCTCACCATGGAGTTTGATGGTGATGTTATACGCTTCAACATTCTTGAAGCCATGAGGTACCCTGTTTCTGACTTGAAACCTTGCTTTGCTATTGATGTAGTTGATTCACTCGCGCAGGTTTTCTCTGAAGTAATGGTTGAGGATGAATTGGCTCTGACCCTAGAGGAGGTTGTCGGATATGATGCAAATGGGGAACCTATCCCCAAGGTTGAGTGGGACGTTGAGGAGCCTAGAGTGATCAAGACTGTGGCCTCACTGGAGGCTCAGCCTATAAAGAGGTCAATTTCCTATTTGTCAATTCCGGTTTCTACTAATAAAATGCTACGCTCTATTGTTCAGGCACCCAAGTTGGAATTGAAGGTACTCCCTGAGCATTTGAAGTACGCGTACCTAGGAGAAAAGGAGACCCTCCCAGTGATCATATCGTCAACGCTGGAGGTAGAGCAAGAAAGGAAGTTGGTGGACGTGTTGAAGAAGCACAAGACTGCCATTGGTTGGACTCTAGCAGATATCAAGGGGATCAGCCCAACCACGTGTGTCCACCGGATCCTGTTAGAAGATGGCGCCAAGCCCACAAGAGAAGCCCAAAGGCGTCTACATCCGCCCATGATGAAGGTGGTCCAAGACGAGGTGATCAAGTTGCTAGATTGTGGGGTGATCTACCCCATTTCTGATAGTAAGTGGGTCTCTCCAGTGCAAGTGGTGCCCAAGAAGTCTGGGGTGACAGTGGTACAGAACGAGGATAATGAGCTAGTGCCCCAGAGATTAGTGACTGGTCATAGGGTATGTATCGACTACCGGAAGCTGAATGCCACAACGAGGAAGGATCATATGCCCTTGCCTTTTATTGACCAGATGTTGGAGCGCTTAGCGGGCCATTCCTACTATTGCTTCTTGGACGGATATAGTGGGTACAACCAGATCTGCATAGCCCACGAGGATCAGGAGAAGACGACCTTCACGTGCCCCTTTGGGACCTTTGCTTATAGGCGCATGCCCTTCGGCTTATGCAACGCACCAGGTACTTTCCAAAGATGTATGCTTTCCATTTTCTCAGAATACATTGAAAATATTATTGAAGTCTTTATGGACGACTTTAGTGTCTTCGGTAAAGATTTTGATACTTGTTTAGAGAATCTAGGATTGATACTTGAGAGGTGTGTAGAAACTAACCTTGTGCTGAATTGGGAGAAGTGTCACTTCATGGTGACACAAGGGATAGTGTTAGGACACATAATATCTGCTAGGGGCATTGAGGTAGATAAGGCTAAGGTTGATCTTGTACGTCACTTACCCTCCCCCACAACTGTGAGGGAGGTACGCTCTTTTCTTGGCCATGCAGGATTTTACAGGCGGTTCATCAAAGACTTCTCCAAGGTGGCGAGACCTATGTGTGCCCTATTGCAAAAGGGCGTGCCCTTTGTGTTCAATGAGGATTGCAAGAAGGCGTTTGAAAAGCTCAAGGAGTTGTTGACCACGGCCCCCATCATGTGCCCACCGGATTGGAGTCTACCCTTCGAGCTTATGTGTGATGCATCAGACTATGCTGTTGGAGCTGTGTTGGGCCAGAGGAAGGATAAGAAGCCCTATGCTATTTACTATGCTTCTCGGACCCTCAACGACGCCCAGCTCAACTACTCCACCACTGAAAAAGAACTCTTGGCTGTAGTCTTTGCTTTAGATAAGTTTCGTTCTTATTTATTGCACTCTAAAGTAATTGTTTACTCTGACCATGCAGCCTTGAGATATCTGATGATCAAGAAGGAGGCCAAGCCCAGATTGATTAGATGGATCTTGCTGCTGCAGGAGTTTGACCTAGCGATCAAGGACAAGAAGGGAAGCGAGAATGTGGTGGCGGACCATTTGAGCAGGATAGTACATGAGGAGGACATCCAGCCCCTACAGGAAACTTTCCCAGATGAGCAGCTCTTTGGGATAGAGGTTAGTGTGCCCTGGTATGCGGATATAGTTAACTATTTAGTCACTAGGACATTTCCTGACACACTTTCCAAAGCTAGTAAGGATAAATTGAAGAAAATGGCTAGGCACTTTATTTGGGATGAGCCCTATTTATGGAAACATTGTAGTGACCAAGTCATTAGGAGATGTGTCCCAGAGTCTGAGCATAGGTCAATTCTGTCATTTTGCCATAGTGAGGCTTGTGGAGGCCACTTTGGGCCTCGTAGAACGGCCTTGAAGGTCTTAGACTGTGGATTTTATTGGCCCACTATCTTCAAGGATGCAAACTTGTTTTGTATTTCTTGTGATAGATGCCAACGGACTGGTAATCTTGGCCCAAAAGATCAAATGCCCATGAGCCCAATAATAACTGTAGAAATTTTCGATGTTTGGGGCATTGACTTTATGGGCCCATTTCCTTCGTCTAATGGCTGTTTATATATACTATTGGCTGTGGACTATGTATCAAAGTGGGTGGAAGCAAAAGCCACCAGGACTAACGATTCAAAAGTGGTTGCAGGTTTCTTGAAAACTAACATATTTTCCAGGTTTGGTGTGCCACGTGTGCTGATCAGTGATGGAGGTTCTCATTTTTGCAACCGGACAATCGAGGCTTTGCTGAAGAAGTATGGGGTAACCCATAAGGTGTCCACGCCCTACCACCCTCAGACCAGTGGCCAAGCAGAGGTGTCCAACAGGGAGATCAAGAGGATACTCGAAAAGACAGTGGGCCCAACAAGGAAGGATTGGAGCCAGAGATTAGATGATGCATTGTGGGCCTACAGAACAGCCTACAAGACGCCTATTGGGATGTCTCCCTTTAGGTTGGCCTACGGAAAGGCATGCCACCTTCCAGTGGAGCTAGAGCACAAGGCTTGGTGGGCTGTCCAAAAGTTCAACATGGATTATGATGAAGCGGGCCTACATAGGAAGCTACAGCTAAATGAGCTTGAGGAGATAAGGAATGAGGCCTACGATGCTTCATGGATCTACAAGGAGAAGACAAAGGCCTACCATGACAAAATGATCCGCGGAAAAAGCTTCCAAGTGGGCCAGAAAGTTCTGTTATTCCATTCCAGACTTAAGCTATTCCCTGGTAAACTTCGTTCTCGTTGGGTTGGCCCATTTATAGTTACAAATGTGTTTGCTCATGGTGCTGTAGAGATCAAGAGTGAGAAGACGGGGAAGGAGTTCAAGGTAAATGGGCATCGTCTCAAGCCCTACTATGAGTCCTTCGTGGGGCACACATTGGAAGAGATACCCCTCCAGGAGGCACCCCATGACGTGTGAACAAGGAGAAGAGTCCCGGCTGAAGGACTATAAATATTAAGCGCTGCATGGGAGGCAACCCATTTCAACAGAAGCTGTGGAGGAGCCATCAACGAGAGTTTGACATTTCTATCCCTTCACTTGCTTAGGTTGAATTGTACTTGTGTCTTTGTTTGTTTGTTTGTTTATTTTACCCTTCCCATTGAGGACAATGTAGATTCTAAGTATGGGGTGGGTTTACACCTTTATTTTCAGAATTTTTTCAGTTTAAAAAAAAAAAAAAAAAAAAAAAAAAATTTATTTTGTTGGTTTTATAGTCTTTTTGTTTGTTTGAGTCTTAGGATGCTCCTAACGTCTAGGATGAACATGTCTCTGAATTCATGGCTGAAGGTTTTCACAATCGAAATAGGACTTAATTGAATTCTGTGGTTAATCGACGTTGTGATACTTGTATGAAGATTTGAGATAGGATTGTAACTTGGTTCATTAAGCATGCTAGGATTAAGTCTGATTCATTTGACCCTAAGTGAGCTTTTGAGCTAAAATACTTTCTTTTCGAGTGCTTAATTGATAATTCTAGAATTTCGTGGCTGTATTTGCAAAACCTCATCATTCTTTGAAAATCCAATGATCATGTGCCATAGATTTTAATGGACTAGAGAGTACTAGAACTCGGCTGTTGTGACTGTCAAAACTTGTATGCCATAATATGCACTGATCCTGGATAGGATAGAAGGCATTAGGGTAACCACCATAGCCAAACAAGCATGTGTCCCCAATTGTGCCCGTCGTGGGACTCCTTAGAGTGAACCCCTTTGAGCCTACGTTGAAAACCTTTGTTTCATCACCCTCACTACCCTACCATGAGCTTAGTACAGGATATCTCTACCCTTGTCCTAGGGACTTAGTAGAGCATGACATAATGTGTAGGGGTGACGATGAAAGACAAGTGTGGGGTGGGGAAAATCCAAGAAAAAAAAAAAAAGAGAAAAAAAAATTTGCCATAAAAAAAAAAATTGAAAGAAAATGAAAATGAAAAAGAAAGAAAGAAAGAAAAGTGGCAAAAGAGAAGAAAAATTGAAAAGAAAACTCTTGGGAAATTGTTGAAGTGTGGTTTTGGACTTTCAAATTTGTAGAAGGCTCAAAGTTGAAAATTATGCCTTTGTCCATTCCCATGTTGGTTAGAGTGAAGGTTTGGCCCAAAACAATGATATTTGGTCTACAAAAATGATGACATAAAGTGGTCCATATATGCTCTGCTAGGTCCTTAGGATTTTTGTATCCTTAATCTTCATTTCGAAAACCCTAGCTTAGCCCCATTACAACCTATTTTAAGTGCTGACTTGATCCTTGAGATGGGCAGTCTTTGGTTAGTGGAGTCAGGTACGCAGTCGAGCTTATGGTTTAGGTCCATTTGTGCACTTAGTCATTTCTTGAGGTCTTTAATAATTCTTCACAAAATGCGTTTATTGATGAAATATGCAAGCTGTTTGTTGCCTTACAATTTGTTCTCTTGCATATACTTGAGTGTGAAGCTTTTAAGCATAGCCATTTCTGAGAGAAAAATCGAGAGTATGCCTTGTGAGTTTGGATTGGACTTGTTCGAAACATGCTATCATTCACTGTATAACTTAAGTTCTCCACATCTTACTTAGTCATATGAGCGTTACATGTTTATTAACCATGGAATTATCTATGCGATTTTGATTAAGTGTTTAACGTGAAAGCCATGAGTTTGGAGTCTCTGAGACAACAGTTAGGGGTAGTAGAGTCATTTACTTGCTTTTTGTCGAGTCTTTGTTTTGTTTTGTATTTCTGTTTTGCTAAGGGACTAGCAAAAGTTAAGTGTGGGGTATTTGATAGGAGCATAAAGTGCGACGATATTATTGAGTATATGCCCCATTTTAGACTTGTTTCTCCCTTAAGTTTCGTGTTTTGAGTTATCGAGTCAGTTTAAGAGTCTTGTACAGTGTTTGGCGTAAAATAGGAGCAAAATGCGAAATTTATGAAAAAAAATCCTAACGGGATCAGGATTCCTTACCGTCGACGTTTTTGCGGTCTTTACATTAATTCCCTTTATTTTCTCTTAAAAAAATCTGATATTCTCCACCTTTTTGTAGGAAATTTAAGACGTTTGACCAAGCAATGAAGAAGGGAAATAAAGGAGAAAGACGTTTCAGCTGGAAAATAAATAAAGGAGAAAGACGTTTTTAGTTCGGGAATAAAGGAGAAAGACGTTTCAGCTGTTAAAAGACCCCATTATGAGAGGAGTTAAGGCCATAAAGGAGACGTTTTCAGTTGGAAAATTAAAGGAATTATGATGCAATCCCATCCGTCCAATGATGAAGGGTATGATCGACAAAAGCCAACCAATGCTCCCCTATAAATAGGCAACGTCCAGAACAGAATTTCCATCACTTCCTGGCCAAAAACTATTCCAAGACTCTGCCCAATTCACTCCTTAAACTTCCATCACCTACAAGACCGTGACCACCATCCATCCATCAATCTACGAAGTTCTTAGGCGCTGAGTCAAGGACGCTCCACCACCATAGCAGAGACGAGTTCATCACCTTGTTGCCAAGCCGCTGAGGAAAGCTTCAAAGTGTAACTATGACTCTACTCACAATTTTTGTTTCGGTTTTGTGTGTTCGGATTTGCGAGTTGTGTAATTGGAGACATGAAATTTTCAGAATATTTTTATTAATATTTTTGAGATTTTCAATTTATTATTGAGTTAATTTCGAGAATTCTTTTATGATGCATGTTACAATCTTGTGCCCTTTTATGTGTTTAGGTAATTTTCAGAGTTAGGTTCATAAGTTTGCATGCTAGAATCACGCTGAGTATTCTTGTGTGTTTGCTTAATTTGCCAAGGGTAATTGTTATTTGTTAAGGCGCTGAGTTAAACAAGTAGCAATTAGTTCTAAAAAGTGGTAAAAATCATGCTTTAATGATTAAACGATTCTGGAAATTACGTGTTAAATTCTATGTGTAATGGTTAATTTGCACGTGTGAGTTGATTCGAGGGTTAGATAATACTACTAGTTAAGAGAATTACGCTGAGTGTTTTCGAAAATTAGTAGTATTAGGCTTGGTAAGGACTTTTCCGATCCAAGCCTACATTAGAACGAATCAGATAAATGGATTGATCCGCTGAGGCTTTTCATTTGAGCTCTTATCTATGCATTCAAGATGGGCACAGTTTTGTAGCATGTTGAAATGGATTTTCTGTTTTTACACTTAGTAATTTCCGAGTGGTATTGGTCTAGGTTAGGGAAGTCGATCATTGTATATAGTTTTATTTGTTTTGGTTTTATTTTAAGTAGATTAGGAACCAAATCTCAAAACCCCCATTTTATTCTTTTATTTGTTAATTGACCTTTTTGTGTAGGTGTACCCTACAATCCCCGGACTGAACGATCCCTGCTTATCCTATACTGACAACTACATTTTGCAGGGTTAAATTGTGAGGCTATTTTAGCCGCATCACATATAAATGTATACATTTTAAGATGAACAAGGTGGAGGAAACATAAATTGGCTAATTTGACCGTGATAGCAACTATTGCATTGATGAATAGCTATGGTACAAAAATTACCTTATTTGTTCATCGTTTCCGTGTCAATCCATGTGGAACTATATATATACCCATCAAATGACATGCTCATAACTGCTCATTCGCAACTTCTTTTTCCGATCTGTCAGCTCTCCCACTCTGGTGGGTATGAGCTATATCAGCTAATGTAAAAATTTCAGGAAGTTTATCTCCTCGTGGTTCAGCTTCCTGTAGGGAAGTAGAAGTGTATAAAAGGTTGACCGCTTTATTTAATGTCGAAATTATGGAAAATCGGGTTAATTTTTTTACAAACCTATAAATATGCTATAAATAGATGGATAATGTCAAATTTATCGATTTTCAATTTCGATTATTTGAATCACACAAAATCCTTATATGTCTACTAATGTGATCTAACTTATTTATTAGTTGTATCAAATAGTATACCTTCCATGAGGAACAATGTAGAGGAAATAAACTTTATCAAAATCGACCGTTGGATGTTATCATGATAGGAATATATGATTATGATCAAAATTTCAGCTATTTTCATCGTTATTTGGGTCTCGATCTACTAGATCAACCATAAACCCTAAATATCACATAAAATTAATATGCTCATAACCGCTCATTTGCAACTTATTTTTTTTAAAATCTGTCAACTCTCACACTCTCGTGGGTATGAGCTATATCAGCTAATGTAAAAATTTTGGGAAGTTTATCTCCTCGTGGTTCAGCTCCCCTTAGAGAAGTAGAAGCGTATAAAGGGTTGACCGCTTTATTTAATGTATAAATGACGGCGAATCGGGTTAATTTTTTTACGAAATACCTATTAATATGCTATAAATAGATGAGTAATGTCAAATTTATCGATTTCCAATTTCGATTCACACAAATCAAATTTATCGATTTCCAATTCCAATGTCAAATTTTTTTTTAAAAAAAAGAACTAAATCAAATTACGATTTAATTAGAAAATTTTAATTTTAATATATTTTAGTTTGTTTATTGATATAAATTAAATGTGAGATCGGTAATGTCACAGCCGTCCATCGGTAAAATAATTTTAATATATTTTAGTTTGTTTATTGATATAAATTATTGATATAATTAAATTACGATTTAATTATAAATTTTACTTATTAATATGTTATAAATAGATCGGTAATGTCAAATTTATCGATTTTCAATTTCGATTATTTGGATCACACAAAATCTTTATATGTTTACTAATGTGGTCTAACTTGTTTATTAGTTGTATCAAATAATTTACATTCCATGAGAAACAATGTAGAGGAAATATATTTTATTAAAATCGACCGTTGGATGTTATCATGATAAGAATATATGATTATGGTCAAAATTTCAGCTATTTTCACCGTTGTTTAGGTCTCGATCTACCAGGTCAACCCCAAACCCTAAATAACACATAAAATTAATATGCTCATAACCGCTCATTCGCAACTTATTTTTTTGATCTGTCAGCTCTCACACTCTCCTGGGTATGAGCTATATCAGCTAATGTAAAAATTTTGGAAAGTTTATCTCCTTGTGGTTCAACTCCCCTTAGGGAAGTAGAAGCGTATAAAGGGTTGACCGCTTTATTTAATGACGAAATGAAGGCGAATCAGGTTAATTTTTTTACAAAATACTTATTAATATGCTACAAACAGATGGGCAATGTCAAATTTATCGATTTCCAATTTCGATTATTTGGATCGCACAAAATCTTTGTATGTCTACTAATGTGGTCTAACTTGATTATTAGTTGTATCAAATAGTATACCTTCCATGAGGAACAATGTAGAGGAAATATATTTTATTAAAATCGACTGTTGGATGTTATCATGATAAGAATATATGATTATGGTCAAAATTTCAGCTATTTTCATCGTTGTTTGGGTCTCGATCTACTAGGTCAACCCTAAGTACCACATAAAACTAATATGCTCATAACCGCTCTTTCACAACTTCTTTTTTCGATTTTTCAGCTCTCACACTCTCGTGGGCATAAGCTATATCAACCAATGTAAAAAAATTTCAAAGTTTATACTCTCATGATTCAGCTCCCTTTAGGGAAGTATAAGCGTATAAATAGATGGGTATTGTCTAATTTATCCATGTCCAATTTTTATTTTTTGGGTTCGCACTATGTACACAAATTACTTTTTTTTTTTATTACAAATATTTCAATGACCACTTTGTCGCCACTCTTATTGATGCATTGTTCAACCCCGCACTCTCGTATGCCTAAACTATATCACTGATGCAAAATAAGTTGTGAAAATGACTTTAATCATTAAAACATTGAATTAAATGTAAATAAACTTCAAATATTTTCAATTATCATATGTTTTTATTTATACTATTATTAAGAGAAGAGACTTGTTCGCTAAAGCTAAATTTTTACTCTAACTAGTAAGTAATTAACATACCTTGCTTTGAGATCTAGTTTTTTTGGTGTGATAGATCTTCCTTCGGTTCTAGTCAAGTATGGTAGCTTGATCAGGATAAATGGAAAATGAGAATTGAAGAATTCATACTAGCATTTTTGATGTGCGGTTATGCGCAGAAAGATTATGCCTACACCTTCCTGCGCCCTCTATCTTTTATATATTTATCTAATTGTCACGAATAAAAGTATCAAAATTTAAATAAATAATTTACAAAATATATATTATTTTATAGAAATTACGTACTCACTTCTAAACTGTTGACCACCCACTTCTACACAGTTTCCAGTGTTTATTAAAATGGCTATGCAAAACAACGCTCTTAATCATTAATTTCCAGAATTTAATTAACAAAGGACCAATTCGGGTTAATAAAATTTAACTTTAATTAAATAAATTTCGTACTGACATTCAATGTCCATAAACTAAAAATATTTTCAATTCTCATGCATTCTTTCGCTCAAAAACCGAAAACTTCTCATGTGTTCTTCTTTTCATAATGGGTAAAGCTATAGTATGTTAACATTTCTCATACATCAACTATTTTTACCACTTTAAGGACTCATGTTACCACTTTGAGGACTAATATTACTATTTTGAGGACTCATATGGTAAACTAAGAAAATTTACCACTTTAAGGACTCATGTTACCACTTTGAGGACTAATATTACTATTTTGAGGACTCATGTGGTAACTAAGAAAATTTATCACTTTAAGGACTCATGTTACCACTTTGAGGACTAATATTACTATTTTGAGGACTCAAATTACCACTTTTAAGGCAATTGTATGCATGTCATACGTTAACATTTTGTAGAATTTTCCTTTCATAATAGTTGGGCCCATATCCAAGCCTAAACCAATGGTCAGCTCTAGACCCTGTAATACCCCGAAAAATCCAAATTAAATTCCATGGATTTTTAGAAATGATTTCACGATAGTAGGAGCGAGTACGAAGCTTGGAAAAGTTGTGGAATTAGTTCGAACGATTTTGTTTTCGAAAACGAACGTTATTTAGGGGCTCGTGGAAATTGACTTTTTATACATACGGAATTTGGGAAAACTTCCTTCATGAAAGTTGTAGAGCTCGTCGATACGATCTCGTGCATATGTGGAACGCAATATTCGGAGTTCGTATGAATAAGTTATGAATATTTGAAAATTGAGATTTTTCTATAAATAGGTCAAAAATCCGAATTATTTCATTAAGGACGAAATTTTCTCATTTTTGCGTTTTGGCCCCCGAAACTCTCCGTTCTCTCTCCTCTCCCACGCGGCCGAACCGCTCGACCCGACCCGGCCCCATCTCACTCCTCCGGCGTCCTCCGGCCACAACCCGGCACTTCCCGAGCTCGCCTCCGCACGCCCAGTCACCCCCTGCTGTCGCCTTGCCCCGCCGCTGCCCCCAGACGTGGATCGAAGCCTCCCCGTGCCCAAAATCCAACCCGGCCGGATTTCCAGTTTTCTGGCATCACCTCAACCGATCCTCTCGGTTTTGGGTTGTCCTTCTCCCCCTGATCATACCCATATGAGCCTTGCACGACGATTTTGAGTGTGGAGTGAAAGATCACGAGTTGAAGATTTCGACGTCTCTGATTCAATCTGGAATCTGATCAGACGCACGAGATTAATCCAACTTCCAAGCTTGATCTAGGACGATCTAGGCCAAACCAGACTTAGCTCCAGGTATGGAAGTCGATCACCCTTTCATTTTGAACAAGTTTGTAGTTGGTCGCTTTGCCATCGGAGGTGGTTGACCCGGAGTTGACCGCCGCGTTGACCGCCCACTGACCACCGCTTGTGGCGGCGCGTCAGGCCATATTTCGAGTTTTCATTATCTAGGCGATGATCTATGCATCCATACGAGCGTTTTGATATATAACATGGTCATGTTAGAAAAAGTTGATAAATAGTGGATTTACGTTTTTACGTTACTATTTACGGTTTTTACGTTTTATCTTCGGTTTACGATCTGCGGAGATCAGACCATCGGTTTTGCTTCAAATTTTATTATGTTGATCGTATGACTGTCCCGATGACTTTGTGAGGTCACGGGCGAAGATCCGACCGTTGGATCTTCGTATAATTGTAAAACAGTAATTCGGAAGGCGATTCGTGAGAATCCGACCGTCGGATTTTCATATAAAATTATGGAGATATTAGTAAGGGCGATTCAGGAAGATCAGACCGTTGGATCTTCATGATAATTTAGGAGGATGATCCTAAAGGCGATCTGTGAGGATCTGACCGTTGGATCATCATTTAATTTGAATCCGACCGTTGGATCGTCATTTAAGTACGTTTATGAGTTGTTGGCTAAGTTAAGATCATTATTGGATTAGGTGATCGATGGATTGATTTGGTGGACGATTCGGATTGATATATTTGGCTTTTTAGAAGACGCAGCTGGATTAGAGGTGAGTAAACCTCACGTGGTTCATATTACGAACCGAATAAATTTAATTACTTTATTTTTGTCGCAATTGTGTGAAAATATTTGTGGAATAAATATTTGTTTTAAATCATATGGACTTGATCAACTACGGTCCATAGGTAAGTAAAATGATTTTATTATACAAATGAATTTCACGGTTTTTATGCTTGAACTATAGTTGGTATTAGTGGTCATCCCTGAGCGGATGATTACGTATATATATATTTACGTGGAATATATATATTGGTTGACGTGTGATTGGTGTGATGAAATGATTGATAATGAATTGGATATTATTCAAGCTATTAATCTCGCATTTAATTGTTGAATAATGAAATGTTGATCATGTGGTGTGAAAGCTATTTATATGCCCAATTGTGATTATGTGGAAATTATTTTAAGAAATAAAGATTTGTCTTGAAATAATATGTTCATTATTTGGGTGTACATATACATATATACGATCTATAATTCAGAAAGATTGTATTTTGTGAATTTGATTATGTCTGAGAAGTACAATTGTGAAGCCGGGTGTTATCTACTACCCCGTGCTTAAGTGAATTACTGGTAAATGTGTTTTGGTGTTATGTGGAAGTTAGCGTTGGGCCCTAGTCCCTACAGATAGTGCACTATTATACTCTTAGGAAGGTTGCTTACTTTGAGTACTTTGAGTATACATACTTGGGTATAGTACGTTGGACCCTGGTATGCTGCGGCTTACCCGTACTTTGGGTATAGTACGTTGGACCCTAGTACGTGGATTTGTGATTTGTTACCAGTCAACCTGGCTTACTTGTGCTTTGGGTATAGTACGTTGGACCCTAGCACTTGTATTTGTGATTTGTTACCAGTCAACCTGGTTGTCCCATGCTTTGGTATAGTACGTTGGACCCTAGCATGTGGATTTATGAATTGTCAATCTGGCTTACCCGTGCTTTGGTATAGTACGTTGGATCATAGCACGTGGTTTTATGAATTATTACCAGTTAATCCGAAAATTCACTAAAAAGAGAAGTGTACTTATATTATTTTGATCAAATATCTATCTGTGATATATTGTTAATATGTGAAGGTGTTAGTGAAAAGAGAATCGAGCATGCTTTGCTTTAATGTTATTTCACATATTAATGTTGCAATATTTGTTGGTTGTGATCAGTCAAATGTTGAGTTTTAAAAGAGAGTATCGAGAATATACTTGCTTTTATGTTTATGTGATTTTTCGAGTTACCGTGTGACTGTGTTGATTGTTTACTTGAGTTATAATAAATATAATTGAATAAATCAACAGTTCTTTCTTGTTTACTCATACGGGCTGTCAAAAGCTTACCGGGTTTTGTGTTGTTGCAATTCCCGGTACACTATTCAAATTGTGTAGCGGGTAATCTTACAGGTCAGGAGAATCAGGGCAGTGATCGTGCGGTTTAGAGTATTAGTATTGGATTTATATCATTTGTTTTTATGAGGAGAGTTATGCTCATTCGAGCCTTACAATTTGATTTGGTGAGAGTGTGCTGTAATAAGTAGCTTGGGGATTTGGTTTATGTAATATTAAGAGGTGTAAGGTGTGGTTGGTTTTGAGAGAAAAATTCTGAGATTATGAACAGGGTATTTGAGTTTCATGCTTCGAATATGAATCCTTCATTCAGAATTCGGGGTGTGACAGACCTGGCCCAAACAAAGGCCCAAAACCCGCTCCAACCATCCAATCACTCCCGGTACCTTTCCCAGACCTGTGTTGCTTCCCGTCCGGCCGCACGCCGTGTTGGGCCGTTTGAGCCAATCGCTGGTGCCTCTTCGCCTTCCTCATGTTGTTCTTCAACACCTCGAACCTGTAGTCCTGCTCCTCATCGCTCGCGTACGACTTGCAGAATTTGCGCTTCAACAGCGAGAAGTGGTGCTTGGCTCTGTGCATCCGCTCGTCGTCGTGACCGTGGTGGTGGCCTTCATTGTCGTCGTCCACGACTTGACGGATCAATGGATTCCCTTCGACCACTTCAGCAAGAGCGAGGAAGACGAGGAGAGAGAAGAACAGGAAGAGAGAGAGAGAGTTTGATCCATCTTTCTATTCTTCCCAACTTTGACAATTGCTCCGACTTCCAAAACCAAAGAAGACCAAGAGGCACAAGAACCAGAATCGATGAGCCAACCCTCCAGATTCTGGTCGCAATAGAGTACATTAGTACTCACTTCTCAGGGTCTGAGCAACAGGGTCGGATTGCCCATTTAGCTCTTTCGTTTTTACCATCTACAATTTTTTACCTGCAGAGAACATTGTCTGTTTTTTGTTCACAGTCCACGTTGACTGTCAAAAGAAAAGTCATTTTAATCAATGACCCAGATGACTTAAGTGCTGACCCCACGTATTGTGCGTCTCAGATTGAACCACGTGTCTATCAAGATTGTATGTGCAGTTCCACCACCGTGCACTGAAGAATTTTCGGTATTTGCAGGGGTCCATCCATTTGCAATTGTCATGACTCATGACTGAAACAGAAAGAGGAAGACTTGAACAATACAAAGGTAAAGGCGTAAGGCATGCTTATGCAGATTGCAAATTAAAGTTTGAGTCCTGCAATTGAAGGTTTTAACATTTTTTTTTTTTTCAGGTCTTGAAGATTTGGAATTTATATAAGGGGTTCAAACAAGGTAAATGGACAATATATATCACTGCAAGAAAGAGATTGGTTTGGCAATTGATTTTGGTTTGCTTACTGAACAATTTTGATTCCACGTGTAGCAATGGATCCATTGCAATCACTATGCAGAGGAAAAAACAAGGTTATCTGATGAATGTGTGTGTAATTGCTTAGTGTTGCTGATTTGAGTCTCCCTTTTTTTTTTTTTTTTTTTTGGCTTAAAAGCTGTGGGAGGGGAGAAACATGAGTTCTCTTCATGACACAGTCAGAATGATAAACTAGGTTTACAAGCGATAAACCTAACAAAGGGTTCTGGAGTCCACCAGAGATAAAAGAGAAAATTCTCTATTTGATTGATAATAAGATAAAAGATAGGTTCTGCAGCCGCTTAAGGCTGCTTATATATAAGAAAGAAACCCTAGGGCGACTAACAATGAAACCCTAAAGCCCATGGGTAAAAACGAAAACAATCCAAAATAAACTAGAAAACCAAAACTATGGAAAAATAGAAAAACGCAGTTTTGAGGCCCTAAACGACCCCGAAAGCCCGAAAAAGCCCACACGTCGTGGCATAGCGACGAGTTTCGTTCTTGGCGCGATTCCCTTTCCGGAAAGCTACCGCACGTTCCAATCGGACACCGAGCTGTGGCGTGGCTACTTGTAACTTTTCGTTTTCCTCATTTTGCACGATCAAACTGCTCTTCGAATTGGACTGCCATCCGTTCTGCATCACTTCATGTCCTTAATATTCAATATCCAATTGTTCGCAATATCTGGGTTCATTGTTCATGACAGTTTATGGGTTCGTGCATCATTGAAAATTCAATGTCCTTCAACGAAAAAAAAAAAAAAAAAAGGAACCAAATTCGAATGGTATATTCCTTTGCTTCCTCAAATTCTGCAAGTAGTAATTTGCCTTGGCTAGCACCTAATTTACAAATGTATACAATCACAAAATATTTGTAAATTTATTGTCTTGAAATTGTTAGAAAAATGTTTCTCTTCTCAGAAGATAGAGAAATCAATTGCAGAGAGGTCTATATTATGGTTTTGGGAAAAATTCACCAACAGTGTCTGGACACTTAGGAGACTTTCAGAATGATACCTGAACTTACAAAGTTATCAATGTGATACCTGGACTCATTATTTCGTATTAATGTCGTACCTACGACCAATTTCCGTCACGGAGCCGTTAATTCTGACCACGCGTGACGCACGTGAGGTGCAAAATGAGGGCAAAAAAGACTTTTTCAATCCATCAAATCCTAAATGAATTAATTCAAAATTAAAATTAAAAATAAAAACTGAATAATTATTATATTGAAAATAAAAGCTTCCAATAAAAAAATAAAAATAAAAGCTGAATAAATTTTTTCACTTTGTTCTATTATCCAATCCAATACACTCTCGAAAAAAAAAAAAAACCCCAATCCAATCCAATCATCTTGACTGGATAAATATCCCCATCAAAACGTCCCTGACCAGGATTGCCGGGGGTGTAGGTTCAGTTGTTGTAGCCTGAGATTGCGGCTCCGACCAGTGCCCGGGGTTCTGATCATGGTCGCTGGCTTGGCGTTGGATTGGACTAAAGCGGCGAGTTGGGCGGCGGCGGGATCGAAGTCGGATTTCGAATGGAGTTCGAATTTGGGGCTGCATGGGACCTTCTTCCGATTGTTTTGTTGCGGCGGGCTGGGATCGGGTGATAGTTCTTGTTCACCGACCTTGGTTTGGAACTTTGGATCAGCTAGTCCGGATCTGAATTTAGGTAGGTGGGTGAACGTGATTCAAGAGGCCTCCTGCTGGTCTCTCACCCCTATATTCTCCTGTAGCCACATTCTGCACACAGAGAAGGACACCAAAATCACCCTCTTGATTGTTAGTTCAATTTGAGATTAATGGCTGGAATGAGTTTTGAATGAGTTATATATGAAGATGTCATTGATTACTGCCAATAAGCTTCTCTATAATCAATTATTGGCTTGCCATTGCTGGTGCTTTTATGTGTCATAAAACCACGGATTCCCAGAGTTCCGACTTCCTCTGAGTTATCGTGTCCCCTATGTCCACAGTAATCTTTCCCTCTATTTATTGATAAATGGCAAAGCAGCAATACTTGAGCTACAATTTATGAACTCATTTTCTTGGGTTTATAGAGAAGCTCAATCATCTCTCCTCTCGAAAGCTCAAATGGGTTTGCTGGGTTTAAGAAGATGAACATGAATGGGTTCAAGAACATGAACAATTGCTGGGATTTTTTTTTTTTTTTGGTTTTTGCTGGGTTTAAGAAGATGAACATGAAGAATTGCTAGGTTCAAATACTTTATCTTGATCGCTGTCACTAGGGTGGGAGTGGTGGTGGAGGAGGAAAGTTGACTAAACTGGATTTGGAGATGGAGTTTCGGGAGGAGATAGTTTGGTGGGTATCCAAATCCAAATGAAATTTGAATCAGCTTCTGAAGGATCCAAATCCAAATTGAAGAAGATCATAATAAATAGGTTTCTTTGAATTTCATGGTCAAGGAAGTGTTGATTTTTAGTTTTTGATTCGTGGTCAGAGTGTATTGGATTGGGTAATAGAACAAAGCAAAAAGAAGAAGAAAGAAAGAAAGAAAGAAAGAAAGAAAAAATTATTCAGTTTTTATTTTTAATTTTGAATTAATTCATTTAGGATTTGATGAATTGAAAAAGACTGTTTTGCCCTCATTTTGCACCTCACGTGCGTCACACGTGGTCAGAATTAACGGCTCCGTGACAGAAATTGGTCGTAGGTACAACGTTAATATGAAATAATGAGTTCAAGTATCACATTGATAACTTTGTAAGTTCAGGTATCATTCTGAAAGTCCCCTAAGTGTCCAGACACTGTTGGTGAATTTTTCCCTATGGTTTTTTGTGTTCAACTTTGCTGTTGCTCATGGGGATGTTTTAGACCGCAAGCAATTAGAAATCAATGGTTCCCTAACTGTAGATAATGTCATGATATCATCATTTTTGGATCAATGTTTATTGGTTTGGTAAATTTTCAACAGAAAGAAACAGGATGAATCACATATATAGGGGGAGTGAAATTGGTTTCCATATAATTATTAATCTATATGTTTTTACCTATAGATGGCTCCATGATATTTTTGTAATGTTTTAGCTGGGAGTTTGAAATTTCGCAGTGCACAGTTAAGATGTCATGAACCAAAAGTGAAACCCAAAAAATTGAGACAAAAAAGTCAAATTCTTTCTACACCCAAAAGCTTGCTCGCCCAAAATCACCACCACTAACGAAACAGTGAAAGAACTATTTATAAACCCTGTTCTTTTTTTTTTTTTTTTTTTTTGCAAATTCAAGCACTCTATAATCCAAAAAAACACAACCCAAAAGTCCAAAACAACAACAGAATCAAAACAGTAGTTACCTTTAGAAGTGCTAAAAACCTCCAAATTCACATCAAATCAGGCCAAAAACCTAGAGCACAAACTATACAAAAATCAGATCCCACCTATCAACAACATAATTAAATAAGATTCAAGTAAAAAAACAGAAACCAACAATTCTATTAGTAACATAGAGGAAAAAAGCAATTGCCAATACATCAATTCCATTAGTAAGGATAGGACCTAGAAGAATATAGGAAAGCAGGACCATTGATATTTTTGCTTTTTCTGCATGATCCCACAGTACTACCCAGTTATATCATATGATGATCCGAAAAGACTAGGATTGCTTCCTTATGATCCGAAAAGACAATTATGTACTCAAAGTGGCTGATCAGGTAGCTAGTTAACTGCAAGCTTGAACTAGTTCGGAGGAATTCCTTACATGTAGTCATGTACATTTGTAATTTGCAAACTACGGTAAATTATGAAATATAATTCAAAACTCAAGATTGTACATTTTCTAGGTCTAGATGCAAAAATCACCTCTGCAAAAGTTAATCAAATCCAATTGTTCGGCATCAAAATTTTTACAACCAAATGTAGCATGTGAGATTCTAAATCATGAATAATTATAACTATACTAAAATCCATTCACAGAATGACAAATAAAATGATTTATACATGTATCATAGTTTAGATAAGAATAAACTTCTTATGAAATATAATTCAAAACTCAAGATTGTACATTTTCTTGGTCTAGATGCAAAAATCACCTCTGCAAAAGTTAATCAAATCCAATTGTTCGGCATCAAAATTTTTACAACCAAATGTAGCATGTGAGATTCTAAATCATGAATAATTATAACTATACTAAAATCCATTCACAGAATGACAAATAAAATGATTTATACATGTATCATAGTTTAGATAAAAATAAACTTCTTAAGTTTATAAACAAGAATGACTCTGCAGATAAGTTAATGTCTTTTCTATAACAGATTTATATAACATATAAGCCATGGACTTAAACCAACAAATTTTGAATTAATAGTCGTTACTTTATTATGTATAAAATTCAGAAAGAAAAGAAACCTGCAGCATCGCGGGTCTACATCTCTTGAGTTAGGAATTTAATACCCATTCAAGCTGTTGAGATAGTAGGGACTTCTCTACTCTTTCTTATCGTTTTGTTCCATTGTTGTCAGCACACTCTCTCTCTCTCTCTCTCTCCTCTCTCTCTCTGTCATGCTGTCTCTCCTTTGTTTCTATCTTTCTGAGGAGCACCAAAAGGCAAAAGTAAACATTTGGGGTCAATCCCAATTGACGCATTTTGGCTGAAACTTTTGGAAATCATTGTTCATTTCTTCTTTAATTCAATGATGAAGAGAAATCTGGATCTAGCCCGAAACTCTTCAAAGATCAAATGATGAGAAGAAACTCTTGCATCTTCCCGGGGGTGTCTCTCTCCCTCCCTCTCCCCCCTTTCTATGCTCTTGCAAGTTAAAGATTAAATTTGGGGCTGAATTTGGGCGATTCAATCGATTGGTTTGATTTGGGGCTGGGTTTTACATTCATGGGTTTCTTCCTTGTAAAATTTCTTTGACCAATCTCAGGATCAACCACAGTATCATACCCATTAATTTGGTCTTTTATTGATTAGTTGATGTTTGTTCCTTCATACCTTTTGAAACCACAACTGCGGGTTTCTTCCTTCATACCCATTGAAACCCACTTGGCTTGTATTGATTAGTTGATTTTTGTAGGGGGGTGAAATTTGCACCCCCAAATTTGCAAACCACACCCCATTTTATTTTTTTAATAATATTTCAACTCCTATCTTTTTACACTTCCTAAAATACCCTTATAGTCAGATTTGGTCCTCTCTCTCTCTCTTTTCTCCAAAACCACGACAACTCTTATTCTTCTCTTCTCTCTCTCTCCTCTGAAAACAAGCCCAAGCTGGGTTCCTCTTTCTAGCTGCAAGGTTAAAGAGCAGAGACCGAACTGGATCATACAAAACATCAACGCCTTTAAGCTTTCTGGTTTTCAAAAAGTCCTTCACACTTTGGATAATACTTTGACTGCTGGAGTCCACATGATCAACCCCCAATGACTCCAAATACTGCATATTCTCAGCTCCCCTGCAAATTCATCACCCAAGACACAATCAATCTCCAATTCAAACCCAGACACAATCCCAATTTCCCACAAACAACAAAAGCAATGAAGCCAAACATGAATTACACCAACACATCCACACATGAATTACATAAACCCAATCACAAATGTACTTACTTGACCGGAGCTCAAATTGGCCTGGTGAAGAAGAGCCACATGAGAGGTCCGAAATGCAACCGGCAGTGCATCAGCAGCCACCAAACCACACCCTTCCGGCACTTCAAACCTTCCAACACCAAAAGTTTCCGCAATCAAATTCAACTCAATTATATAACAGAGAACTCACAGAAGTGACTGATCGACGACGATGAACTGAGCAAAGGACCCGAGGGCGGCGACGGAGCAAACAGCATCGCCGACTTTAAACTTAGAGACGCCGGGGCTGACGGTGTTGACGACGCCAGAGTAATTGGAGCCGGAGATGAAAGGCAGAGGCGGCTTCTCTTGGTACTTGCCAAGTATCTGAAGGTAATTAGCGTAGTTTAAGCTCGTAGTTTTCACTCTTACTCTCACCGATGTGGGAATCTCCAGTTCAGGAATCAGATAACTCTTCTCGATCACTATTGCTTTCTCTTCCGAAATCGGAACCGTTGGATCGAGGGCGGCGTAGACGGCGTCGATTTGGGCGAAGAGCATGTTGTCATAGTGGAGATTGGTCGCCAGATCCGGCGAACCGGCGCTGGGTTCGATTTGTAGGCAAAGGGTAGGAGTTGATTAGGAATGGAGATCCGATTTTGGCGTGGAAATCGAGGATCGGATATAAGCAATTCTTCAGATCCCGGCGGAATGCTCCGGCCGACGGAGATTGAGGTGGACTCGATTTATGGTGTGCGTGTGTGAGAGAGAGAATATCAAATCTGACTCTAAGGGTATTTTAGGAAGTGTAAAAGGATGGGAGTTGAAATATTATTAAAATAATAAAATGGGGTGTGGTTTGCAAATTTGGGGGTGCAAATTTCACCCCCCTTTTTGTATTGCTGAGTGAGAGGAGGAGGAGAGGGGGGGGGGGCGAGAGAGAGAGAGAGAGAGAGGCGGCAGGCGTGAAGGAAAGAGAAGAATGGGAGACAGAAAGAATAAAAAAACCAAACTAGAATTATTGTAGACTATTGGATTCATTCATTCAAATCACGTGTCGTTAGAGGTACAGACTCACTTAAGAGAACGACATGTACCAAAAAAAAAAAATTAACTAAATAACGACAAAGCTTAGCAACTAGGAAGGTTAAGAGAAATGAGCTCTCTTTCTCCCCCAAAAAGAAAACCCGCCGGTAGTCATCTATTTCAGTTTAGGGGATTGCTGGAAAAGTTGGCATGATGTCCTTCGGTCCTTCCCCACCACTAGTAGCCTCCACCTTCCTTTTCTTGGAATTGGCCTTGTCCTCCTCGCCAATAGCGAAAGCTACATTACTTTCTCCAGCCTCATTCTCCTGGATGACCGCCATAATTTATCAATATATGGGATTCGAATAATGCAAGAACGAACTAATTAATATAACAAAATGAAATTTTATATATATACCACGAATGCCTCGTTGAGGTCAGGAAGGGAGGGCTTCACTCCTCCCTCAGAGGTAGAGCTACTGGGCTTAAAGGCCGCGGGGGGAGGATCTATAATTTCAGGCCCTTTGCATGGAGGCTGCTTCGCTAATTTGTCCATCAGAGTTAGCATGTCCGTACAGAAATTTGCAACCATTTCCCTTAGAGACTCCACCGTCTTCTGAAACTCGGCTTCCGCCTCCTTACAATGTTTCTTGGCATAGTCAGCCTGAGCCTGACCGATAAGAATAGTAGCCTCCACCTTTCTTTTCTTGGAATTGGCCCTCTCCTCCTCGCCAATAGCAAAAGCAACATTACTTTCTCCAGCCTCATTCTCCTGGATGACCGCCATAATTTATCAATATATGGGATTCGAATAATGCAAGAACGAACTAATTAATATAACAAAATGAAATTTTATACGTACCACGAATGCCTCGTTGAGGTCAGGAAGGGAGGAGTGAACTCCTCCCTCAGCGGTAGAGCTGCTGGGCACTTTGGAGTTAAACATGGCTTGTTCGGCTAGTATAAGGAACCTTCAGAGATATGTTGGTTCGTATCTGAGCTAGTGAGCCTGCTATGCGAGATTTCATTATTTATAGTGCTTAAAAGCACGCGCGCTAAATGGTCCCGATTCCTCTCAAAAGAGAAACTTCAACTCCCCGGTGAAAGCAAAAAGCCCTAAATTACGGGGCGAAATGCAAAATCTTATCCTCAATATCTTGCCAAAAAAAAAAAAATCTAATCCTCAATAAATCAGAAAATCCCAACACCGGTGCTTTCACACACCAAATTGCACACCGAGGCTTTTGTGTTGGACTATTGGTTGCTTTTGCGTTGGACCTTTTGTTTCTTCATGTCTCATGTCTTTGAGTTTCATACTTTCATGTCTCATGTCTCTTTGAGTTTGACTGTTTGACGTTGCACGTGTTGGTTTGAGGTTGCTTTTGTGTTGGACTTTTTTTTCTTCATGTCTCTCTCTCTCTCTCTCATCATTTTATCGATGATGCTTTTTCTTGTTTTAATCATCTAGTGAAGATTGATTTAATCATCTCTCTCTCTCACCCTATCATTTCATTAGGATGATCAAAAGGTTCACTCATTCAGGTATAATTTTCAATATATTTTAGAGGATTTATAGTTTTGGATCTCTGCATTTGATTAGACTAGCATACATGCCCACGCGTTGCTGCGGGTTTTGGAATGAACTGTGCAAGTTTTGAAAGATAAAAAATTTAGTACAAATATATAAAACAGCTTCTCAAAAATACATTGATTCATGCTCCATATCAGGACTCAGGAGCTAATATTACCATTAATATAGATGTTTTGGTCATGCTCAAATATATATTACAGATGCTGTTAAAACAGCTTCTCAAAAATACACTGATCTACTTATAGGCTACCCTAGTGACTATATCAAAAGTGGCATCAGTTACGGAGAAGTTGTTAGCCTAGTGATGATTAGCTATGGAGGTTGTCCAAAAAGCTGCTGCCTCCACTTCTATTTACACAAAAAGTGACATGATATTTCAGTCCATTTTTTCCTTGTTCATAGTGTCTGTGGATGATGTTGCTGATTCAATGCTTGTTTCCCTGTTATTGTTAAGGTAAGAAGTTGTAGAAGAACGCAAAGCAGTGATAGGTAGACAAATGAAAATGACATGTGAGCTATTTTTCTGAGTTTAAAGTTTCAAAAGAGCATAGAATAATGAATATGATGTGGTTGCAAGCTTATGGGAACTTAACAATGGAAGTGAATAAGAGTAGAAGCATTGCTGGAAAGTCAAGCCAAGGCCAGGTAATTGAAATACAAAAATTTACCATTTTTGGGTGTACGTACTAATGAAGTTTCAAAAGGCCAGGTAATTGCTGGAAAGTGCATGTGTCGCTTTTAGCTGTAAACCAAAACTCTTACCTTAGTTGGGTGCATATAAGTTTATATTTCATGAATTAGAGCCCAGTTGTGGTTCTGAAGACTCTGAATGCGTTTCATTACAGAAAGAGCTGCTTCATGAGTGCACTATAGAAAGATGGGATTCTATTAATGTCTTTCTATTTTTTTTTATTTTTTTATTTTTTATTTTAGTTGAACAATTAAGAATGCTGCATGAAGCGACCTGAGCAGTCCGTTTTTCTGTACATATATTTTTTCTTAAAACTTAATAGCTTCACATATATAATCATGGCATCTGGAGAAATTAGAAGTTCTAGATGGGTGGGGAGAGTTGCAGCTCTAAGATACATAGCACATATCCCCACATCGACTGATAGATTTCCTGCACATTTCCCAAATCATTTTTAAGAAAAAAAAATATCGAAAGATTCCTGCTTTGGTAGGCAGTCAAACAACGAAGAGAACCAAGTCCACCTGCACCAAAGGCCCAAATTCAGCGCGTGTCAGTCACGGCGGTTCCCAATTGCTCAAGTCTACCTACGCCATGGTCCATTTTAGAATTTTCGGTCAAATACTAACCTTAATTATGTCTATGCCTTTGTCTGTTACGTAACTTACCATTGCCTGCTCCATCACAGTCCCAGAAAGATTCTCGTGTGCTACTACACATATTGTTACGAATTGCAATTCTAAGTTTAGTCTTAACCTGGCCATTTCATGAATTTTACAGGTGATCCAGCAAAAGATGTATTCAAAGATGCACGTCAGGATCTCACGGTGCGTGATGTGCTAGCATGTTAGCAACACTTTTGACAAGGCTGTGGTTGATTTCAAAATGAGCAAGTCTGTGGATGGCATGGATATTGAATCAAATAATTAAATTGCTCATCTAAGATTCTCGTTTATATGTTTACTTTTGATCACAAATGTAGCTTACGGTGGATGCATAATATGAACTTACTAGTTTGATTCCCATGTATCTGTGTTGGCGGTTGGAGCAAAATTATTTCAGTTGGTTCTGCTAATGGAAGAAGTCAATTAGGTTTTTAACCTGTGCTAGCTAATTAACCATTGGCGTTTCAAATTAATTGTGTTCCAACTTTTAAAATCCCCTAGTAACCAACCATTAGTGTATGACTCATAATTTCAACTGTCTTTGTACATCATTTTCATTTGATTTACTTTTTGGTTCACTCTACACTCAAGTTCTTTTATTCCTTCTTACAATTCACAGAGACATTACTCAAGTGACTGATAATGGAATACCAAGATCTCTTCCGGTGAGATCGAAAGAGAGGTGCTTAATTTGACATGAAAGACAGGCTAAGGAAAAACCCCTCCTTTGTCGTAATCCCTTTGCTTACCAGGAAATAGGCTTCTTAACAACTCAAGTATGTTACTATCATCCTTTATAATGATAGATTCAAATCTATTTGTTGAATTTGTTCAATCACTAGAAAAAATTCTAATTAGTGATACATAAAATCAAGTTAACTACAACCAAGAAATACACTGAAAATTGTACAACAAATCTGTCCATGTAAGAACTCAGACAACCCTTACTTTTGTTCATCCCAACACTACACTTTGCCTCCCAAAATCACCCCCAAGTGTTTTTTGTTGGCCTTACAACACCAAGTTGAAGATCCAAAAACAAAATAGAATTGATGCCAATAAGAAAGAATCATCAGAAAACCCCAACACAATGTCAAGTTTGCTTTCTTTTCCTTTTCTTAAAGCTGAGAGCTGCACATGTTCTTTGCTGCATTTCGATCAGTGACGGAACTAGAAAGTTACATGTGGGGGGTTGAAAAATGACTAAATATTTTTGACAAAAAAATCTATTATAAAAATTAATTTAACGTATAATATATTTACCAGTTGTAAATCAAACTTTAATGTTTTAAATTACGTATTAATACTTTCTTTTACAGTATTCATTCATGTCTTTTTTTTACAACTTTTTACAAGTATTTATTAATAGATTAGATAAATATATTATACTACCCAACGGTGAAATATATTATTATTTCTTATTGTTTTCATCAGCTCATGTATAGCTGAGTAATTTTGTTTTGTTTTGGGGGATTATGGTCTTAGTCTGATTAAAAGTCATGGCTAAAGCAGGAGAGACTTTCGTTTGGTCCAATCCAAGGTGGGGGCCACTTTCACGCGCTCGGGTTCCCGCTTGATCATGATTATTATCCGACTTAGTAAAAATATATTTCAGAAAATTTGAATCCTTAAAAAACTTGCCTAACTTTTTCTTTTTGGCAATTAATTTGCCTGAATTATTATTTTTTTTTATCAATAATTTGCCTGAATTTGAGATATTCACTGAAAATAGATATTCCCTGAACAGTTTTGTTTCGTAGCACAAATCTTCTCTATGTAAATAGGATGATTTGATTTCAACTCACAACTTTTTTATTTATCTAATCTATTAATGAATGAACCCCAACCATTCATCATTTCAGTCGTCCCTTCTTTTAAGCTCTAGAGCTCGGCACATCACGTGACTCCACATTTTAGCCCCAGAAGAAAGTAACCCAGAATACTGTGACTTCTTCCTAGCTAGCGAGCTCAAAGACATCTTATAAAAATGAACCCAACACAATAATACTAATCGAAGAGTATTCTGTGGACCAAGGTCCACCTGCACCAAGCTGTTAGGGTGCGCCTGACTGACACGCGCGGTCACCTAACCGCGGCAGGTTTTGGATGGGTACAGACATACAGTTGAGATACACATGGGAGGCACGTGATAGCAACACAACCCTAAAGCCTATCTCAGAATCCCAGATCTATACCTGGCATTTAAACCCGTAACCCGCAAACCCGCAAGCAAAAAGCTCGCACGAACCCGTCCATTTATTAATTCGTGCTGAGAAAAGCCTGCACGCCAAAAATCCTCAAATTAACGGGCCGTGCGTGCCAAACCCGTTAGAACCAGTTGGAACCCGTTAACTACCAAAAAAAAAAAAAAAAAAAAAAAACCAAAACCTTTAGCAGCCTCCGCCCTTTTCTTTTCACAGAGAGGTTTTGCTTCCTCTCCAAAGGTCTTCGCTTTCTCCCTCCATTTTTTTTTCCTTCTAGGTCTTAATCTCACAAATTCTCATGCTTTCTATTAATCTCAATGTGGGTGTTTGATACGCTGAAAGTAGCGCGCAATTTAACCCTGTAAAATGTAGTTGTCAGTATAGAATAAGTAGGGATAGTTCTAGCCGGGGATTGAGGGTACACCTGTAATTGCATAAACAAGTAAAGAATTAATACAAGTATAAAGTATTATTTACAAAAAAAAAATCAAAGAATAAAAATATATACAAGTAAACACAAATAAGTGGGTTTTAGGATTATAAAATTAAAAATTAAAAGAAACAAAAATAAAAATGTAAAATACATATACATGGGTGAAACGCAAGGAACAAAGATCAAAACCACAATCATATGAATGAAATCCAATCACAAATCCTATAGTTGATCTTCTATGTCATGAGAAAGAAATTGACCATGTGAAACGTTAATAAGCAAACGATTTCCCATTTTTTACTTTCCTTGAATATTTAATCTAAGTGAAAGCACACACAAGACAATCATATATTATTAGGAGCGATCTTGTAGAGCAAAACCTAGGGTTTTGCACGTTGGCGGCGGTGAACGCGGGTTCCCTAGACCAAGTATCGGCGAGGCTCCGGCGCGGCGACGGGCGAGGGTAGCGAGAGCTGCAATCGGTGACGAAGGCGCGGTTGATCACGGTGGTGAATCTGTTCAGAGTCGTCTAGGTGCCAAAGCTTGATCTTGGGATTCGGCGGCGGCTTCACAAGACTTTGCGACAACCGCGGCCTTCAAGAGAGGGTGCTGGTTTTCTAAGTCGGCGAAGGAGGTATTCCGGGCTTCCGGTGATCGTTTTTTTGAAGTAGTCTTCCGGGCCGGACTCTAGGAGGACCCAGTGATGGTGGAGGAGCCCTGGAGGCCGCCGGAACGGTGATTGGCGGGACTGCCTTCCTGGAAGGCTGGTCTTGTCCGGCTGGTGTGAGGAAGATGGATCTCGGCAGTGGGCTTGCGCCTCTTCCTTGCTGGGTTGTGATTGCAGCCTAGTGACCTGGGCCTTGTTTTGGCCCAGCTCTCCTCTTTCCTTTTCACTTGGTTTGGGCTGGACTGGGCTTTTGGGGAGGTAGTCAGTCTCTTGTCTAGCCCTACTTCTGTCTTCTGGATGTTATCGTGTGACTGTGTTGATTTGTTGCGACGTACACCATTTGGGTCTTAGGCGTCAAGATGCTCAAGACAGTGGTTCCATCCTCAGATAGGGTAGGATTAGGGAAGTTTTATTTTTTTGCTTTTCTTTTCTGCAGTTCCTTTAGGTTTTAGTTTTGTTGGTTAGTAATAATTTGGCTGCTTTGGGCAGTTTGGTTAGGAGATTTTGGCTGCTTGCGCAGTCTGTATTGTGCTTGCACTTGTACTATGAGTGGTTTCTTGAAACCCTCTAGCTTGACGCTGTGACGTCGTAATATATTGAAACCTGATTCCATTTCCCTAAAAAAAAATCTAAGTGCAAGCACCTAAATTAAACCTATTGAACATGCAATCATAGTCTAGAAAACTAGCTAATCAAGAACACATTCAACGCATGACGAACAAAGAAAGGATGTCAACCAAAGTGCACAACCTAGTATGAAAAGGTTCATCTATTTGCAATCCTCCTTAATTGATTTCAACTTTTGTCCAAAACCTTCACTATTTATGATTTAGGTTCACAAAACTATTAGGTGAATTATTACCTAAATCTAGCTCCCATTACATGCATGTATCCTAAGTTGGCCACTAAAGAACATAAACATGCAAAAGTTTTCTGTAATCCAAAATCAATCAAGCAATCTCACATAAGCAACATAGAAATCAACATATAGAAATTGTAACTTTATTTCAAAACATATAAACGGGCTTTAAACTTTGCCCTTAACGTCATGTTAACTAGAATTCATAACTCTAAGAATCAAACAAAGGAAAACAAAAGAAAGTATGAAATACACCGTGAAAAGATGAATGACAAAGCCTTAAGACGAAGAACTTGAAGATCCTTGAAAGCAAGCAATCTTCTAGGGACGACACAAGGGTGGATGGCGGCTAGGATCTTGATGTATTACATGACTTCTTCTCCTCCTTGGTTGAGACGCAGAGTTTCTGAAGACTAGAGAATGGAGAGAATCTTTGTGTGTGAAAAGAATGAAAGAATTGGTGGGTGAAGTGGTGTGTGAAGTGGTCATATTTATAGGAGGATGGCAACTTAGTCTCCAAGTCTTCAAAATTCTTCTTTTTATTTTCTAGGATTTATCTGATTAATCCACACAGCATTAGTCAATCAGATAATTCCACATCATCCTTCCTGTGTCATCCAACCAATAAGAAGCCTTCAAATTAGCACCTTGATTCTAGGGAGATTATTTTTGCATTAATTACATAATTATTTTCTGATTTATCTCCTTAATTTCGGCCAAGGATGGAGTGTAGAGCTCGAGGAATGTATCTGGACCTGTTTTCAACCTTCCTGAATATTGTAAATCCCTTAAAACTCTCCATGATAACTTCAAAAACGTCACTTTCCAGAATCTTCTTTTATTTTCAAGGAAAATCATGTATTTATCCCCAAAAATTACTCCTTTTACCTCCAAGACCCCTATAATATCTAGGGTTCTTCATTTTGCTGAAAATTCCCAAGTATTCTAGAAGAATCTTGAGTTTTGAGTCATCCTGAAGCCACATGGTCTCCTAGTGCTTTGAGGTTTCCTAGCCCCATTAGGACTCCTCATGTCTTCAAGACTCCTAGTCAAATAAGGACTCTTCATATGAAATGTTCTTGAACCTTCCAGAATCTTCTTTTGCTTTCCTAGTTCAACTGGGATTCCTTGTGTCATTAGGATTCCTACTTTGACTGGGTTTCCTAGTCGGACAAGCATTTCCTGGCTGGACCAGGAAAACTTGATTTCTTCATTTCAGCTCATTTCTACATCCTTGTGCCTTGCCTTTGTCATCTCCAACGTCTCACATCCTTCTCATGTGTCTTTAAGCTCATTTCCTTGTCATTTTCTCTGATGTACCTAGAAAATATAAACTAAATTAATAAAAGGGCTAAATACTGTTTAGTACCCTGTGGTATGGGCCAAACATCGATTCAGTCCATCGACTTTCAATTTCATCAAAAATACCCCTACAATATCATTTTCTCGTCCAATAGCTCCCTCCGACTCCATTCCGCAAATTTCAGACGTTAAGTGCTGACATGGCATGTCCAACTCATCAAAGGTGAGGCCCACACAGAAGTGAAATTCTCAAACTGACCCTGGCCAACAGAATATGGAAAAATCTAAAATAAATTCCAAACTTTGAGGTTGGGGAGACTCAAACCCCTCCCAACACATATGCAAATGAAAGCCCCAACCACTAGACCACTTGCATGGTATTGATATATTGCAAACAAAAATATCTATATAATAAAAAAACAGTGTCATCATCGTCACACTTTTGCCCAAAAACTCCAGGCTCCATCGGATCATCACACTTTCTCATTTTCCTCATCCACGCACATAGAAGAACAATAAGAAGCGGTGATGTCAACGGCGCCATAGGTGGCCCAGTCGAGGCTTTCAGGCAGTGAATCCAAGCTGCAATCTCCGATTGGCGTGGATTTGGAGACCTGGGTTTGGTTGAAAATGGAGTCTTTGGGGGCGAATTAGCAAAGTGGAGGAGGAATGTTTTCTTTTGGGTCAGAGGGATTTGGAAATCGTTGTCGTCTATGAGGTTGAATCTGGAGTTGGAAGCCATTATTGGCGAAAAGTTGTGATCTTTGAGTGAGCTATTTGAATTTTGTTGAGAGAAACTTTTTGCAGAGCCTGCCTGAAAGCGGAACCTCCTCCTCTTCGTCTCCCACACCCTCCGCAACGCCGCTCTACCGGAGCCTCAATTTTTCCGACGGCAAGCTCGGACTCAAAGTGACGACGACGACAAAGTGTTTTTTTTTCAGATATATATTATTTTTATTTGCAGTATATCCATATCATGCAAGTGGTCTGGTGGTTGGGGCTTTCATTTGCATATGGGTTGGGAGGGGTTCGAGTCTCCCCAACCTCAAAGTCTGGAATTTATTTTAGATTTTTCCATATTTTGTTGGTCAGGGCCAGTTTGGGAATTTCACTTCCGTGTGGGGCCCACCTTTGATGAGTTGGACATGCCATGTCAGCACTTAACGTCTGAAATTGACGAAATGGAGTCGGATGGAGCTATTGGATGAGAAAATGATATTGTAGGGGTGTTTTTGATGAAATTGAAAGTCGAGGGACTGAATCGATGTTCGACCTATACCACAGGGTACTAAACAGTATTTAGCCCTTAAAAAAATGATTAAGTAAAGGAAATAACTAAGCAAAATATGGAGAATTAAATATTAAAACGTCGCATTAAAATGCTCCTATCAGTGTTCATCACAGTTTGATGTTTCCATGTTTACATTGTCTTTTTGGGTGTAGTGGACTAAAGGCTGACACTTTAATGTGAATGAAAAGAAATCTGCTTACGGGTCTGCGGGTTCCAATGGGTTTGAAAAGAAAAAAAATTATGTTCACGGGTCTTAACGGGTTCCAACGGGTAACCCACAAACCCGCCGGGTTTAGCCTGTAAAACCCGTTAAGCTAACGGGTTCTTACTGTGTCGGCCCGTTAAGAACCCGACCGGTTAAAAAACCACACGGTACCCGTACGTTGCCAGGCCTACTCAGATCGATTGATCCCTCTCTCTCATCGTTCTCCTTGTCTCTCTCCGCCTCCGAATTTGATTCACCCGTATCAGAGGAGGTGATTGAGGTTGCGAGTTCCGGCTGCGGTGGGAGGCACCTGATCGATACTCTTCTCCTTTTCACCATCATCTCGCTCATCGTTATCCTTCTCCCCCAATTTGATTCACCTCCCCAATTCGTAAATTAGAAGGCGTTGATATATGTTGTGGTTTCGAATAAGTCACTCGATTGGCGGCGGCGTATTGGGTTTGGGTAAGCTGCTTTACTTTACTCTCCCAATTACAAGGTGCTCATATATTGGGGTTCGAATTAGTTGTGTGGTGTGATTGATCAAGCATAATTGATTTTTGTAATTGCTGAGTAGGTTTTTTGATTCATCAACCAAAATAGATGAGCTTTTTTAATATATATATATATATATATATATATATATACAGATCCTATCCAGAGCGAGGCCTCGCTCTGAAATTAACGTGCGAGGTTGGAGTTTAGGGCCACTTTTCGGTCTCATATCCACATCTCGACCGTTCAGTTTTTAGGTACTAATGTATAGATCAACTCTGCAAAATTTCAGCCAAATTGATGGTCGTTAAGGCATTGATAACTGCCTTAAAGCTAGTACGGTTCAGGTTGGACAGATTCAGTTCGTCCACTGGTTTAAGCGAGTTAGATACCTTAAAGATCATCAATTTGGCTGAAATTTTGCAGAGATGATCTATACATTAGTACCTAAAAACTGAACGGTCGAGATGTGGATATGAGACCGAAAAGTGGCCCTAAACTCCAACCTCGCACTTTAATTTCAGAGCGAGGCCTCGCTCTGGATAAGATCTGTATATATATATATATATATATATATATATATATATATATATATATATTATTTTTATTTTTGTTTTTGTTTTTGTTTTTGTTTTTGTTTTGGCAAAGAGAATAGACGAGCTTGATCAATGGTTTTGTAATTGCTCAATGGGTTTGTGATTCTCTCTGAAACCGTTGAATTCTTCAGGATCGTGTTTTGATTATTTATGTTCTCGGGTTTTGATTACATATTTTGTTGGCGGCATCATTGAGTATGAAAGTGTGTGCAAATTTGGTGTATGATGTCTCCTACTCCCAAGATTAGGAGGTCAAATTTTAGTAAATGGAAAAAAAGTAAGAGTATCGTACCCAAGGGTCCAAGGGATTGAGTAACTCTATCCTAGCTAGATTACCGCAAAAATAAACCTAGAAAACACATGCAAAGTCTACCTTTTTACAAATTCACAACCTTAGCCCTTTGGAAGCTAAAGATCATGAGGATGGTATTTACAATTGTGGTAGTGAGCGGCTTGGTTGATTCTAATTTGGATAAAGAAAATTAAGTTGCATAAAATAAAATAAACAAATAAAAATGTAGAGACTAAATCAATGAGAAGAATAGAAACTTAGGCATCGCACCTAACCTTACCCATGCACGAAATGTAATCCATATTTAATGTAATAACATGCTTTGATAAATTTCCCCTTAGTGCGTTATTGAAGCTACCAAGAAACCAACTAGTCATGCAATTTAACAATCTCTTCCGAAGCAAAGCTAAATTACACAACCTTTATACCATTCAAGTCTTCCGGATCCTAAATGGCCTATGGTGCCGTGAGCCTAAATTCTTCCGGAACCTAAACTCACAACATCATGCTTTAATTTCAAGGTAAGAAATTCAAGCAACTTAGTTCTTCCCGTAGGAATAAGCTAAGCCACCACCTATTTAGCTACACATGCTGAAGAAATCAAGAGTTTATCAAGTTCATGTTTCCGATTCATTAATTTCCTAAAACATGCTTCGAGGTGATAAATCTATAAACACACTTAGGATGCATGAAAGTATAGTAGCCAAAAGATTCAAAACATGCATAAACATCAAACCACATGGAAATTTACATTATTTGCACATAAGTTGCCCTAGCCTCAAATCCAACTACTCACAACACATGCTATTAAAAATACAAGCCATGAACATCAAATTAAAGAGAGAAGGAGAGAAAAAGAGAAGAACTACCCAACCTTCCACCTAGCTCTCAAAGATGTCAAATGATGAGAGAATTGCTTCAAGGTATGGGATTTTCGGTTTTACAACCCAAAACACCATACACATCCACAAAACTCAAGAACAAAGAAGAACAAAGGCTTGGATGTGTGAAAGCAAGTGTTGTGATTGATTTAGAGTGTGTAGTAACTTCGGTTTTGGTGAAACCCAAGTGCCTACACACCTATTTCTCACACTAACTCAAAGAACTATGTACAAGGTATGAAAAACTAACATAAAACTAGAGAAAAGAGAGATTTTGATGCTCCAAAATGAGGGAACCAAGGGGATGCACGGTTTTGAAAGAGAGAAGAGCCTATTTAAAGGCCAAGGCAATTCAAATCAAGGGTGGAGATCCAAAGGAATCAATGGTGAGATGTGATGGACAAACTTGTAAGCACAAAATGTGGATCTAGTTTTTGACTCCACATAGAAATGACCTAGAAAGCTGTAACGTCCCGAACCCAAATTCACCCGTTTACTAGTCATTTGGACGGTAAACGACCTTTACTTTCACTTTTACTTTCGGTTTAGTACTTTTAGTGGCCCTAAAAGTCGACTTTTTGTTCGGGTCAAAATTTGAGAAAATGTTCTTCATGGAAGTTGTAGGGGACGTTAAACCGAGCGCGTGGATATGTGGTACGTAAAAATCGGAGCTCGTATGCGAAAGTTATAAGCGAAATAGTAAAGTTACTGTTTATGGTTACTGTTCATGGTAAGTTTCTATAAATAGCTAATTTACTGTGGTAAGTTTCCATTTTTGGAAACTTACCGGCTCTCTCTCTCTCTTCTCCCCCGACCCTTTCTCCTCTTCGGCCCGATTTCTTCTTCCTCCGGTTTCTTCCTTCTCCGGCCGACCCACGACGGAATCCGGGCACCGGCAGGCTCGCCTCCTCTCCCTTGTCACGCCTGGGGTGGTGCTTTGCGGTGGCTCGACCGGTGGAGCTCGGAATTGAGCCGTGAAGTCCACTGTAGCAGTTGGAGAGTTTCGTCGATTTCCGGCGATTCCGGCCGTTTCCGGCCACGAAATTGGCATCGAAGGTTCGGTTTTCATCACTGATCATTTCCCCTATGGCCTTGTGTCACGATTTGTTGTGTAGATGTCGAATTGATGAATTGAAATTTTAGGGTTCTTGAGGAATTTCTGGGCTTGTGTTCATCGGCCGAATTGGAGCTCTTTCAGGTAAAATTGGCACTTGTTGTAGTTGAATGAATGGTTGAGTGTGTTGAGTAGATGCTACTGTCCAAGTTTGGTGGCCATCGGAGGTGGTGGCCGCCGGCGCGTGGGGCCCACGCGCCGCCACTGTTGGTGGCACGTGGAGGTGTGTTGAGCAGTGATTTAATTCCAGTTTTTAGTCCATTAAATTGTATATATGTTGTAGAGCTTGTATATGAAGTTTGGTGAATTTTGGAGGAGTTTGGAATTGTTTGTGATTTTTCGAAGTTCGGTGTTTTGTGATGGAATTGTTGGAAATCCGGCCGTCGGATTTTCCTCGTTTTCGTTGTGGAATATGTTGATTGAGGAATTGGTGTTGTGGAAGAGATTTGGGTTGAATTTGAGAAGTAGTGGAGATAGGGATTTTCGGGTTTCGTTTAGGTTCGTAATTATTTATTCGAATTGTCGTTTATGGAAATGTACTTGTGTACAGGACGTTGTTGCGAGCTATGGCTAGATGAAGGAACTCGTTTGTGTGGTCGCCAATAGTACTGTGAGTGGACGTTTGCTTTTGAATATTGATGCATGCATTTATTTTTCGAATAATGTTTTATTAATTATCATATTATTTTAGTTTCGAATATGATTTCGGTTTTGGAATATTGCTTGGATTTTCCATCATGATTTTTGGAACGTGAGTTTTATTCGCTCGGATTTGAACTTGTGATTTAAGTGATTTTCGACGAATTATTTTCCGAGGTGGTTTCCGGAAATTTATAATACATTTCTTTTCATCGATATTGAGAATTTTGAATATTTTTCGAAATGGGATTTCGATGGAATTTGGCATTTGGAATGTCTTGTTGATGATTTCAGATTTGGTTTATGATTTCGAGAATATTTTTGGCGTGCGGGGTCACGTCATTGGCATATGTATTTTCTCGTGAGATGATGGGGAAGCCTTATTGATTTTCGAGATTTCAGATGGTTTTTACCCGCCATACCTGGGTCGTCATATTTATTGCTAGCTAGCCTATTAGTACTCCTCCCTGCTTACTATGTGTTTGTGGGTGAGTAAGAGCAGAGCATGGGATGCTCCAGAGTGTGGGACACTCCGACCCGAGCCTGGGAGGCTCCCTTCTTGTATGGTGATAACTTCTTCCCCATACTTTTTCGTGACTTGACTAGCGGGGCTAGTCCGTTATTTTCGTAACCAGCGGGGCTGGTATGTTTTCACGAGAATTGTGGATTTCGATGTTATCGTAACCAGCGGGGCTGGTCTTATTTTCTTGAGAAACGAGATTTCGGTTTACGATACATGATTTTCGAATGTTTTGACTAGCGAGGCTAGTCGGTTTATCGTTTTGAAATCCTTGGATTTAAAGCTAAATGTGTTTTTCTTAAATGTTGCATGCATCGTGTTTTTAAAAGGAATAAGTGTGGGAAAGTATGAAATCCATTTGGTTTAAATTTGTTTATTTTTGTCCACTCACTCTAACGTTTTTCGTGTACTTTTCCCTGGGCCCTTCGGTTTCAAATGCCCAGTTTGCAGGCGCTATTAGTTGAGGTCGGGCGTACATGGTTCGAGGCATAGTTGATGAATAGCTTCCGCACTTCTTTGTTTGGCTCTGATCTATCGTGGGTTACTGTTTTGGGTAGTCCACTTTAGTGGTGACTCGACCAGTTCCCGGTAGAGTTATCTCTAAGGTGGGCCCCGCAGGGCCACCTCGGATTTCAGGGCGAAATTCGGGGCGGGTCCTGTCAATTTGGTATCAGAGCATTAGGTTGTTAGGTTCTGTAGACTCGTTTCTATTCTGTTACCTTATATGCTTGGTGTTGCCCAGTACCTCTCGAGTGATGGCCCGACTGCAGCGGTTCCCCATCGTGTACTCTTCGGTGCTGTGGTATTCATCAAGTGTGTAAGGTACAAAGCTAGTTGGTTTTCTTCTGGTGCTATGCCTCTTGTACGCCGACCTCTTAGGGTTTTCTTTGCGTATTCGATTGGTTAACTGTTTTGTGCCTATCCCTGGTGATGGTAGAGTATTCCTGTGGTGATTAATTCGAGGAAATTGGATTGTTACGTGGTGGGACCACTTTTAGATCCGTGTGTTGTGTGGTTTGATACAAGATATTGGACGAGTGCAATTTGTTCCCCATTATGGATACAGTTTATGGAAGACTTGGTGAACGGTGTTTTGTCGTTCGGGAAAACTGGTTGTTGTTTGAGTTTAATACGTGCAGAGGATTGCTTTGGAGGAATTGAGTGGTCTTACTATCTTGGTGTCGTTACTGGTGGTAATGGTTAAGCTATTGAGATATTTGTTCTGACGATGAACTGAGTCTCAGAAGATGTATTACATAACGTGATCGACTAGGTAAGTGACATTTGGGGACGTGCATGGCTGTTACTTGTCCGTGTTAATTTCGAGGACGAAATTTTTATAAGGAGGGGAGATTGTAACGTCCCGAACCCAAATTCACCCGTTTACTAGTCATTTGGACGGTAAACGACCTTTACTTTCACTTTTACTTTCGGTTTAGTACTTTTAGTGGCCCTAAAAGTCGACTTTTTGTTCGGGTCAAAATTTGAGAAAATGTTCTTCATGGAAGTTGTAGGGGACGTTAAACCGAGCGCGTGGATATGTGGTACGTAAAAATCGGAGCTCGTATGCGAAAGTTATAAGCGAAATAGTAAAGTTACTGTTTATGGTTACTGTTCATGGTAAGTTTCTATAAATAGCTAATTTACTGTGGTAAGTTTCCATTTTTGGAAACTTACCGGCTCTCTCTCTCTCTTCTCCCCCGACCCTTTCTCCTCTTCGGCCCGATTTCTTCTTCCTCCGGTTTCTTCCTTCTCCGGCCGACCCACGACGGAATCCGGGCACCGGCAGGCTCGCCTCCTCTCCCTTGTCACGCCTGGGGTGGTGCTTTGCGGTGGCTCGACCGGTGGAGCTCGGAATTGAGCCGTGAAGTCCACTGTAGCAGTTGGAGAGTTTCGTCGATTTCCGGCGATTCCGGCCGTTTCCGGCCACGAAATTGGCATCGAAGGTTCGGTTTTCATCACTGATCATTTCCCCTATGGCCTTGTGTCACGATTTGTTGTGTAGATGTCGAATTGATGAATTGAAATTTTAGGGTTCTTGAGGAATTTCTGGGCTTGTGTTCATCGGCCGAATTGGAGCTCTTTCAGGTAAAATTGGCACTTGTTGTAGTTGAATGAATGGTTGAGTGTGTTGAGTAGATGCTACTGTCCAAGTTTGGTGGCCATCGGAGGTGGTGGCCGCCGGCGCGTGGGGCCCACGCGCCGCCACTGTTGGTGGCGCGTGGAGGTGTGTTGAGCAGTGATTTAATTCCAGTTTTTAGTCCATTAAATTGTATATATGTTGTAGAGCTTGTATATGAAGTTTGGTGAATTTTGGAGGAGTTTGGAATTGTTTGTGATTTTTCGAAGTTCGGTGTTTTGTGATGGAATTGTTGGAAATCCGGCCGTCGGATTTTCCTCGTTTTCGTTGTGGAATATGTTGATTGAGGAATTGGTGTTGTGGAAGAGATTTGGGTTGAATTTGAGAAGTAGTGGAGATAGGGATTTTCGGGTTTCGTTTAGGTTCGTAATTATTTATTCGAATTGTCGTTTATGGAAATGTACTTGTGTACAGGACGTTGTTGCGAGCTATGGCTAGATGAAGGAACTCGTTTGTGTGGTCGCCAATAGTACTGTGAGTGGACGTTTGCTTTTGAATATTGATGCATGCATTTATTTTTCGAATAATGTTTTATTAATTATCATATTATTTTAGTTTCGAATATGATTTCGGTTTTGGAATATTGCTTGGATTTTCCATCATGATTTTTGGAAAGTGAGTTTTATTCGCTCGGATTTGAACTTGTGATTTAAGTGATTTTCGACGAATTATTTTCCGAGGTGGTTTCCGGAAATTTATAATACATTTCTTTTCATCGATATTGAGAATTTTGAATATTTTTCGAAATGGGATTTCGATGGAATTTGGCATTTGGAATGTCTTGTTGATGATTTCAGATTTGGTTTATGATTTCGAGAATATTTTTGGCGTGCGGGGTCACGTCATTGGCATATGTATTTTCTCGTGAGATGATGGGGAAGCCTTATTGATTTTCGAGATTTCAGATGGTTTTTACCCGCCATACCTGGGTCGTCATATTTATTGCTAGCTAGCCTATTAGTACTCCTCCCTGCTTACTATGTGTTTGTGGGTGAGTAAGAGCAGAGCATGGGATGCTCCAGAGTGTGGGACACTCCGACCCGAGCCTGGGAGGCTCCCTTCTTGTATGGTGATAACTTCTTCCCCATACTTTTTCGTGACTTGACTAGCGGGGCTAGTCCGTTATTTTCGTAACCAGCGGGGCTGGTATGTTTTCACGAGAATTGTGGATTTCGATGTTATCGTAACCAGCGGGGCTGGTCTTATTTTCTTGAGAAACGAGATTTCGGTTTACGATACATGATTTTCGAATGTTTTGACTAGCGAGGCTAGTCGGTTTATCGTTTTGAAATCCTTGGATTTAAAGCTAAATGTGTTTTTCTTAAATGTTGCATGCATCGTGTTTTTAAAAGGAATAAGTGTGGGAAAGTATGAAATCCATTTGGTTTAAATTTGTTTATTTTTGTCCACTCACTCTAACGTTTTTCGTGTACTTTTCCCTGGGCCCTTCGGTTTCAAATGCCCAGTTTGCAGGCGCTATTAGTTGAGGTCGGGCGTACATGGTTCGAGGCATAGTTGATGAATAGCTTCCGCACTTCTTTGTTTGGCTCTGATCTATCGTGGGTTACTGTTTTGGGTAGTCCACTTTAGTGGTGACTCGACCAGTTCCCGGTAGAGTTATCTCTAAGGTGGGCCCCGCAGGGCCACCTCGGATTTCAGGGCGAAATTCGGGGCGGGTCCTGTCAAAAGCCCATAGATATTTTGGTGGAGAGAAAAAGTTGGGGTAGAAGGGTCATTGTGTAGGGAAAAAGGTAATAAATGGGAGACAAAGGTATAAGGTGTAAGAATGAGACCACTTGTCATCTTTCAAATTTTGAATTTCAAAATAACGTAGACCTAAAGTCTTCCCACCTAAAGTCTCTAACCCTAGTCAGCTCTTCCTTGTCCTCCACACATGCTCTCGGCCGGCCAACTCGGCCGGAAATGTCCGGAATCCGACGTTGACCACGTTGACCCATTTTTTGTCCGTTTGTGCACTTTCTTCTCCTTTCTTCCTTCAATTGAATCTCCACCGAGAGTTAGGAATTGGCCCTCGACTTCTTCATACCAAATGTTCCTCCATGAGTGTAAATCATCCATGTAAAATTATAGAGCTTAGTTCGCCGTGGTTTGGTCGGAAATGCTGCCGGAATCCATACAGGTCCGGTTTTACAGTTTTCATCTTCTAGTGCAGAAAATTGGACCGATATTTTGAAGCCCTTCCACTCCGAACTAGCTCTTTCACTCTTCATACGAATGATCCTTAGGATGTCTAGAATGGATCTGAAAATTTTCAGCTCATTTGGAGTTCATTTGGTCAGTCTGTCGCTCCTCCTTCCTTGCCTAGCTCGGTTTCTCCTAGCCGGAGTAGGAAAATATGCTAAAGTTGAGTTTTAGTGCATTTCCAAGCTTCTCCATCATTTCCTAGCATGAAAAGAAAAACATAATAAATATATATAATTAAACACAAAGGTTAAGCAAAAATGCAAGATTAGGGGAATAATTACTAGGTAATTATGGACCTAACATATTTGATCTTGGATTGCTTATTCAATTCGTTGCTTTATGTATCAGAATGTCATGTGCACTCCGATAAGATTTTTCTCCATCAATCAAATATTTATCATTTATACACGATACGAAATTAAAAGTTCATGATTCCGTTTCTAGTAAGATATTATTTTGAAATATTTTTTATATATTTTTTTCCATGGAGAAGCGTCATTATTTTTTTTGACTTTTTTTTTTTTTTGAAAAATAAGTTCATTGAATCAGTTAACAATTACAATCGTTTCAAATGGTATCCCTTCTCAATTTGAGAGCTACGATAAATCCTAGAGTTAAGCTAGAACAACTTGGAAGATTTATTACACCAATAAATTGTCCTTGTACAATATAACACTGCTCTGAAACACTTATAGAAAAACTAGCAAAAACTGCCGGTAGATTTTTAGCCTCCTCAAGGTAATTACCAACAATAAAACTATTTTCACGACTTTGAGATTTGTAAATCAAACTATCAGAATCTGCATTTCGGGAATGCAAAAAATCGGCAAACCAATCCACTCTAGACTCGTCCCAGCCTTCAACATACTGCTCGCCAAGGCACACAATTGTGGTATTCACAGTGTGATTACACTGAGACCCTTCATAAAATATAGAGGGGATCACTCTACCAGAAATTAAGAATTGCACACCCAGACGAGTAACAACTGTATGAGTTTTGCTAGGTTTAATTAAACAAAAAGGATATAATAGGAAAACTTGCCTGTTGTACTAAGAGAAGGCTTGCTCACCTAAATGATAGTTTTAAGGGACTGTGAGGGACAAACACATCTCAACCACATATATTAAATTAAAAAACTGAAATTATAATAACTTAAAACTATGCATTTCTTTTCAGTCGTCAGTAGGCCCGGCATTTAAATCCGTAACCCGCAAACCCGCTCGATAACCGCACGCTAAAAGCCCGCACGAACCCACCCGTTTATTAATCCGTGCTAAGAAAAGCCCGCACGCCAAAAACCTGGAAATTAACGGGTCTTGCGTGCTAAACCCGTTGGAACCCATTAACTCAAAACCTTTCCCAAAACCCATTTCGACACTTTCCATCTTTTGGCAACCACAAAAAACGCGAGCAGAGCAGCCTTCACCCTTTTCTTTTCCATCACCCAAAACTCAATTCTCTCTCTCTTCTCTCTGTGTTTCGCTTCCTCTCTCCAAAGGTCTTCACTTTCTTATAGTTTTGAGATTTTACTGTGTTTTGCGGAAGTTCTCAAGGTATGGGGATTTCTTAAATGATTTGATTTCTACTGCTTCGGAGAATTGGTGTTTCTGGTTTGGTTTGATTTCAATGTGGTATGAGTTTACCAGCTTTAGATGAATTTAGGCTACTTGAACAAGTCGTGTTAAATCCTATTTGTTGTTATTTGATAGCTCATTTGTATTCTTATACATAAATTTTTGGTAGAGGAGAATTGTAAATTCTGAAATGAGAACCTCCCTCCCACTACGAGTTAGATGATGCTTAAGTTCAATTCTGAAATTAGCTTGTATTCCTTGCAATTCCCTCCAACTTCTACAAATGTGCTTGTTCTGCAAAGTTGGGGTGTCTTTGGTTAAGCTTTTTAAGTTTTTGTTTGCTGTTCTTGTTGGAGCAGCCTAATGGCTTTTGTCAGCTTTTTTCTTTGGGACGTGTGCTATCCCTTGCTCTCTGCCCATTCCATTATGTTTGGTATGTTTGTTTGTAATTGTTGATTGTTACTGGTCTGGCTTTGAAAAAAAAAAAAAGTGCTCATGGGTTTGAAAAGGAAAAAAAAAAAAAATTTGTTCGCGAGTCTTAACGGGTTCCAATGGGTAACCCACAAACTCGCCGGGTTTAGCCCGTGAAACCCGTTAAACTAATAGGTTCTTACCGTGTCGGCCCGTTAAGAACCCGGCCCGTTAAAAACCTGCACGGTACCCGCACTATACCCGCACGTTGCCAGGCCCAGTCGTCAGATTTACTTGTCTCTCACAGTCCCTTAAAAATTGTCCCTCAGGTGAGCAGACCTCGTATTTAGAGGTTTTATATATTTGCTCGTGAAAAAAAAAAGGGTTAAATACAAATTACTACCCTGTGGTTTAGGTCCAAAATCAATTCAGTCCCTGAACTTCTAATTTCATCAAAAACACCCCTGCACTTTCAATTTTAATCTAATTGGTCCAATTTGTTAGTTTTCCAACAATTGAGTTATTTAACTTGTTAATGTGGCTCATATATAGCCTATGTTTTATGATGTGGTGTCGAGGTGGTCTGCATAGTCAATTTAGGAGTGAGTCCTACTATTAAAAATAATTAGTTTTTCAACAAATAATCCAACTATAACTTGAACCCATAACAGAATATTAACGAATTGGACCTATTAGATCAAAATTGAAAGTGCAGGGGTGTTTTTGATGAAATTAGAAGTCCAGGGACTGAATTGATTTTGGACCTAAACCACAGGGTACTAACTAGTATTTAGCCCAAAAAAAAATTTTAAATACTTGCTGGGCACATTTAGAAAGACGAAAAAAAAAAAAACACTTAACAAAAATAAAGATATTTTTTTACAGCAATCTGCCTAATTTTTGTTGGTTGATTTTACCTTTCGACCGAAAAAACACAAAAATGGAGAGTAGTCTTGCCATCGACTCCAAACAAAACACTTGATAACCGCACATTTTTCTTGAGGTTTACGCTTTGAGAACATTGATGAACAAGTGTTTGTTGCATCATTTTTGTGTGCTAGCAGTATGAATTAAATAGCACATAAGGCAATTATTAATCTATACTCTTGAGAGAAACCTGAATGCCAGGTATGTCAGGTAACAAAAGCTACTCTGGTGAGATTTCCGGCAACCTCCGGCGAGGTCACAAAAGCTACTGTCACCAGCAACAAAAGCTACAGTTACCAACAAAGCTATTGTCACTAGCAACAAAAGCTATTTTGGTGAGATTTCTGGCAACCTCCGGCAAGGTAACAAAAGCTAATATCACCAACATCAAAAGCTACTCCTTACCAAAAAACCATATGCTCCCCAAAACCAAAAGCTACTATCCCCACCAACAAAAGTTACTGTTACCAACATCAAAAGCTACTCTCACCAGCAACAATCGCTACTCTCACCAACATCAGAAAGGTACTCTCACCAACAGCAAAAGGTTCTCTCTCCAACATCAAAAGCTACTCAAACCAACAACAAAAGTGACAGGACCCGCCCCGGATTTCACCCTGAAATCCGAAGTGGCCCTGCGGGGCCCACCTTAGAAGAAATTCTACAAAAAATTTGGCGGAACTTCCTCTAAAAGTTGACTACCCAAAACCTGTAGAAAGACATTTACACTTCTAAAATAATCCACCCTTATTCTTCTGGAGCCACCCTGCTCCCTAAATCACAATATCTCTCATTTCACATAACAAATTTGAACTTAAGAATATTAATCTCATGGGTTATCAGAGCAATCTAATGCACAGGGCGTACAAGAGGATAGAATACAAGATAAAGGACCGACACTTTTATAATGCGGAAGCTATGACAGTTATGCCTCAACCCCATGTACGCTCGACCTCAAGCTAATCTGGCCTGCAAACTGGGCATTTGAAACCGAAGGGCCTAGGGGAAAATCATTTGAAAACCGTTAGAATGAGTGGACGAAAAATAAGTAATTTCGAATGAACAAGTGAACTTAATGCTTTCTCTAAAACCTCGCATGCAGTAAAAATATTGAAAACACTCTTAATCATCATCTTTACTAAAATCTCAATCACGTAAAATAGAACATCTCAAAATCTCTTTAAAATCTCACATCCCTCAAATACATAATGATATTTCAAACATCTCGTTAAATTACTCATATCTCAAAATAGACGATGACTAAAGGGGACTGCCGATTAGTCATCTCATGCCACCTGGAGGGGACTGCCGACCAGTGACGCATATGAGGGGACTGCCGACCGGACGAAGAGGTGATGGTTAGAGGGGACTGCCGACTAACCATAGGTAGTTAGAGGGGACTGCCGACTAACTACCTCATGTCATCTGGAGGGGACTACCTACCAGATGACGCATCGGAGGGAACTGCCGACCGGAATATTCTGGAGGGGATTGGCGACCAGAATATTGTCTGGAGGGGACTGCCGGCCAGACTTACCTGGAAGGGACTGCCGACCAGGTAATGCATGCGTGCGCTAACTTATTTACCTCCTCAGTAAACTGGAATCAACCTCTTTCAAATAATTGCTTCCGGAAAGAAACTCGATATTAATTGAATAAATTATCAATAATTCACCGAAAGCATAACTTAAGAATATCACGATAACTCAAAGCCAAAGCTCAATATCTCAATAAATCCTCGAAAGCATAAATCAAATACTCGGTGAATCAGTAAATGCTTTCGAAAAGAAATCTCAATATAACTTCAAAGCTGATAAGTGCGGAGCTCAAAACTCAAGAAATCTCGATAATTCCATCATGCTCAAATATTTGATAAATCATTCGTATTCGTATATTATCATATAAATCAATAATCGAAATCAACAATTCTCATAGTATTTTCTTAATCAATTACTTCCCAAAAATCATTCCCCAACTCAATAATCCATTAATAAATAGCTCGAAAATCTACTATAAGCCCTCGGAAGAAAATTCACTAATCTCGTAATTCATAAATAAATCTAAATAAATCAAAGCTCATAAAACCATAAAACTCAATAATTAAAATCATAAATTAAATCTCAATTGGAAAATAATAATAATACTGCATGCATAATTAATTTAAAAACAAATATCCACTCACAGTACTATTTAGGTGACCACGCTACCGGTTTCCTACGTCGAGCAGTAGTTCGGCACGTCGCCCTATACACAATTATAATTCGTGAATAACAATCCGGAAATTAAATACGATTCCCACATCAAATCCTCATAAATTAACATTTCTATTTCTTATCCGATTTAACCAAAACTTCATCATTAACACCAATTCTTTAATTCAAAGTTTCTAGGGGAGAATTGAGAGAAATCCGACGGTGGGATTTTCGTAAATCAATAACCAAACTATCGAACTTCGGAAATTCCGATCGATATCCAAATCTCTTCTGATTCCCACCAAACTCATATCTATAAATTTCGTAACAACAAGTACTATCCAACATACTAAAACAACCTACCAGGAACGGCCGGACGCGCCCTCACGCACCGCCACAGGCGACTGCACTTGGGCCCCACGCGCCGCCGGTCAACCACCATATCTGGCTACCAAATTTCATCCACAGCATCGTCTCATCACCCTAAACATCTTTCATAACTGTGGCCAAGCTCAATTTCAAGTCTAGATACTCGAATTTACCTTAAATCCATGCGGAGGTTCTCGTCGTCGATTCGCTGTAATCCGGCAAAATTGCCGCTACCCACTGCCATGGATTGTCCCAGGATGAAGAGAACTCCAAGAAATGGGTGGTGGTGCAGCTGGAAGTGGCCGAAAAATAAGAAATCGTCGGAGACTCGAAATGGCCACCGCGTCACCGCCTTGTTGCACCTCCTACGGCCCAAATCGTGCCACCAAAGTCCTACAGACGTGAAGAGGAGGAAGAGAGGGTTCCATAGCCGCCGGCCTTGTCCAAATCCGTTGTCGGACGAGGGAGAAACCGCCGGCCAAAGCTGACGGGGTCTGGGAGAGAGAAACAGAGAGGAGAGAGAGAGTGGTAGAACTGATCTACCACAGTAAATTTTCGAATATATACTAATTCACCATAAACAGTAATTTTACCTTTTCGCTTATAACTTTCACATACGAACTCTGATTTTTACGTACAACATGTGCACACGTTCGGTTTAACGTCCTCTACGACTTTCATGAAGAAAATTTTCTCAAATTTTGACCCGAACAAAAAGTCAACTTTTAGGGCCCCCTAAAAGGTCGAAACGGAGCCAAAAATAAAAATAACTCTCATTTACCGTCCGAAAGACTAGTAAAATGGTAACTTGGATCCAGGACGTAACAAAAAGTTACTATCACCAACACTAGCGAGCTACTCTCACTAACACTAGAGAGCTACTCCAATATCAAAAGCTACTATCATCACCACAAAAAACTATCTTCACTACCAACAAAAGCTGCTCTCCCCAAACTCTCACAAAAGCTGCTCTCCCCAATGTCAAAAACTACTATCACCACCGCAAAAAGCTACAATCATCACCACCAAAAGTTACTCAAATCAGCAGTGGTGGTGCCTTGGCTTAAGGAACTTAGTAATATATGGAGGTGGCAACTTGGGATAGAGCCACCTTATCCTCTTTTGTTAACCCAAAAAAAATAAAAAAGTTACTCCCACCAACAACAAAAGATACTGTCATGAACATCAAAAACTCTTCTAACCAACAACACAAAGCTACTCTCACCAACACCGAAAGCTACTCTCGCCGACATTGAAAACCGCTTCATTTGCTCTCTTTTTTAAATGATGCAAGACAAGTGCAAGTGCAAGACAACACTCTCGATTGGATATCAAAATTCAATGATGCCAAATGCGAAAATCGTCGTATTAGACAAGCACTTACTCGCACATTATACAGCCAATTCATATGAGGAATAATATTCATCATTAACAAAAACAAAAAAGATATCAAAACAAACCAATTCTTCAAAAAAAAAAAAAAAAATCGAGGACATTGTTGGAGTCTTATTAGAGGCAATTGAGATGACGAAACGGAGGCGGTGGTGGGAAGGGATTTGATCGAATCCGATTCGATTTCATCCAAATGTAGTAATATAAAATTGAAGAAAACTGTTCCGATTTCATTGACGTTAAAGAATCAAGGACGTCAACGACGTCATACAATTGGAGAGCTCTCTGACCATAAACGACGGATTCAAACTGAAGCTCAGATATGCAATCTCAGATCCCGGTGATGGGAATGAGGTTGAAGCTACCATAAGAGGTTCGACTTGCCTTCAAAGGTGGAGATGATGTCGTCGCTGTCGATTTGTGGGAGAAGCAATGGAATCCGTCGACTGCAACAGTGATCTGTGGGAGAGTCGGCGGAGGGAGACAACAGCGAAGTCGAAAGGATCTGGAAGATCCAGTTGATTCTGTGAGATCTGGAGTTGCTGATTCACGAGTCTTGGATTTGGGCTAGGGCTCCGGTATTAGGTACTTGAGAAACGACTCGAACCGGTGGGTGATTTGTACATGGCAGCCATGGCTGAGACGGAGGGAGAGAATTGGAGTTGGATTTTAGAGAGATGAGAGAGATAGGGTTTTGATTTTAAAGAGACTGTTTGTTTTGTTTATAAAGGGGCAAAATCGTCAAGGAAAAAATAAATGGAAGATGAAAGTGACCTTATATAGTTATATGTACAAGAAAAATTAAGTGGCCTTGTGGTTAATTAAAATTTCAAAATAACACTTGTGTGTAATTTTCTAAAGAAATTAGTCTAAATTTACTTATAGGAGTTGGGTAATTGATGTGGGATCTAGAAAAAAAGGGCTTCTAGTTATAACTAAGAAATAATTCGTGTATATATTTCACAGAAATGACAAGTGATGAGTGATGACATTATTTTTTTCTTTTTAACTTTGGTCGATCAATAACTTTGTTTTCGAGAGATCAGCAACTTTTGTCGATAACTGAATTGCATAGAAAAGCACAAAGCCAGCGAGAACTGTTGTGTTCAAACCAAAAAATAATAAACACTTTTTTGATAAAATTTCAAGAACAAAGTAAAAGTCGAGCCGGGAATTCTAATTAAGTAAGTTAATCAATGGGAATAGATGTTGAGATTGAAGGACTTATTGATCCACCCCTTGATCAGACTCTTCTTCTGATCAGAAGCTGCAGCCAATGGTAGTGGCTGAGTCGTAGGTGGCTTCTTGCATAGAATGAAGTTATTAACTGCCCCTCGGGATCCAATTGTCTCCCAAGGACTCAGAGCATCTACGCCGGCGGCAGTGGAGCAGTAAAGGACGAACTCTTTGAGATCGGAGCCAAGAACTGGTAGCCGACCTAAGCGCGCGTAGGACTTCAAGGCCCTTTGGAGGACCGCAGCGACTAGTTCCTTCTTATTCACGACGAACCGGAACGGGCCAGTACTGCCCACCACACTGATGCTGATCAGCATCATATTGTCGCCTTTGGTTTCCTTGGGCTTCTGCTTGTAAAGCAACATCGTCGGAAAGTTGCCGGAAAACTTCCACTTGCTGTGGTGAAGGATTCTTTTTGTTTAAGGGTCGAGGCCGAGGCAGCTGTAGCACCAGCAGCGGCCTTTTTCGCTGCTTGCCCTGGATTTTGCAGTATAGGTGCGCATGAAAGTACTGATGAACAAGGAAGCTTAGGGTTTTGGTAGCGCTAGCTAGCGATACTGAGGATTGATGTAGCCTTTCAAACAATAACTCCTATATATAATCGTTAATTTTCTGTTTCCTTGTTGGTTACGGATTGACAAATCCTTGTTCGGCAAGGATTGAAAATTCCTTCTTTTTTTTTGAAAAGAATATTTGTTCATTAAGGATTAAGAATTGAAAATCATAAAATTTGGAAATCCTTGTTCTCTAAGGAGTTAAGTAATTAACTTGTCTTCTATATTCTTGGCTCAGTGATCTCATCGACTAAGACAGACTTTCCATTTAAGATTTGGCATAAATCCAATGACTTTTCTGTGAGTGATAAAAGCCAAGATACACAATGTCCATCTCATTGTCGGGCATGGTGTAAATTACCGCCAAAGTACTAATACCAAGTACAAACCCTCCAACTTAGAGCTCTTATGATTGCGATACTTACAAAAATAAATAAATAAATTAAATCGGAACTAAAGAAGCCTAGAAAAAACCCCAAAAAAATGACCGGAAAAATAATGAAACAACATTCATATTCATCCTTGATCTTTTACAATGGAGGCAATTTGCTTAAATATCTCTATCTACTATACCCTAGACATCCGTTTACAGAATGACCCGACTTGGTGTAGAGCCCAAGATGAAAATACAACCCATTTAGGTAGCTCAACACATTAGCCCAGAACAACATGTATAAGAGTCCTAGCATATCCACCCCATGGAAAAAGAACAACAAGGGCTGTATCAAAGATTTGTGACTTAGAACCATAGAAGCCTCCGGAAGGTGCATAACATATGTCATCAAGGGCCACCGTAAAAAAGGGTCACAACTTGCTAAGTTATAGAACAATGTTTTTTATTTTATTTTATTTTTATGTTTAAATGGCGAGAAGGTGAATACATTAATAAAATAAAAAAATTAAGTAATTGTCTCACTCCTTTAGCGCATGACAAAAAAGAACATCACCTAATGCAGCTATGATTTGCAAAACTAAAAATTGATGAACTCAAGTCCATACTATTGTTGTCATCGGGTGGAACTGCCTATCCACGTGGTTGTAGAGCAACTCGGCTGTAGCACACGCACTTTTATTAGGAAGACATATGCTTCTAATAATGGTAGAATAAATAGAGGTGAAATATTTCTCTGCTTGACACAAATTTTTTATATCTTACCTAGTTTTTCAATCTTAGTGATTTTCACACTCTTTTGTCCTGCTAAATATAGCACACAATGTTTATCGAGTACTTCATGATGTCATAATTTATGCCGTATTCTCAAGAAGTGTTAGAAACAGTATGCTTAAGCAATCACAAACACAGTATTTAGAACCTATACTAGATCAAATCATGTATATTCAAAAACTGAATTCTGTTCCAACAGTGTTTGGAAATCTCCTTGAGTTAAATCCAAGTGAGAAGAAATCTCCTTGAGGAAGATTCAAGTGAGGTGAAATCTCCTCTAGACAGATCTTAGAGAGGTAATATCCCCTTGAGATGGATCCGAGTGAGGAAGAAAATCCTTAACAGATCCCTTTGAGACAGATCTAATCCTCTTCAATGGAAACTGATTTCCATTCAAACTCTAACACTGAATGTAAGTATGAAATAGGGATTGAAAACATCATGTATATCCTATGTATGCATATTGTATAAACTGTATAATATGTAAAGCAATATAAATGAAATCACCGTGCATCATTAGATTCTGCATTTAGGCTTGGGATTGAAGTCATTGTACCAATCCTATATCTGCAGAATACATGAACTGCAGAAAACAGACAGAACAAACTTACTTGACACAGTTGAGTTTTCCATCTTAGTCTTCTCCTGATTTCACCTTTAGTATTCTCTTAGTGATGGGACTAATTGATGAGAATGAATCGTGCATCAGAAGGGACCAAAATATCTGATATATAAAGCATTGTATTGTCAGTTTCTTCCATCAAGAAACTGACAATGCATCTTAACTGCTTTTTCAAAAAACCAGATAAACTCTCATGAGTCATAACTGTATTTATGAATTTCAAATTCTAACAGATGTGATAAGTTGGACCAAAATGATTTTCTTAAGTCCTTAACTTATACTTGACATTTGAATTCAAAAATAAATCATATATGAATATATACTTAGGTTCTATACAATGTCAGGTTCATCAAATTTGCTTACAAGAAGTTCTCTTACTACATATCAAAATCATTCATATATAATTGTAACAAAAAAAAATAATATTCATAGATAAAGCATGATGATGATTTGTTTAAACTGATTCCCATATTGTTACGTATTTGTTACACACACAAATATATATAGATAATCCCGAGCTAGCTATTAGCTAGAAAGCATCAGAATTCATTCAATAAAACAATTATATTCTGATGGGTCGCCTTTTTGCTTATGTGATGATATTTGCACTAATTTGTGGATCGGCCATGGGTCAAGCGTCCAGTTTCTGTGCTCAAGCCTGGAACGAGTTCAGCAACTGCATGAGGTTCATCACCGGGTTATTTTCGCAACCGTCAACGCAGTGCTGTGATTCGGTGAGGAGATTGAACAAGATGGCCAAAAGTAGTGAGAACGGACCTCGCGATATATGTCAATGCATTGAGGACATGTCTCGTACATATGGTTTTCCTTTTGTAGCCTCCATCATCCAAGATCTACCCATCATATGCAATGCGCACCTTAGTTTCCCAATCTCTAATCGCATGAACTGCACCATGTAACTAGCCTCTCTCTCTCTCCCCTATGTGTGTGTACTACATTCACGTATGGCACAGCTTGTATGCCGTAGTTACACTTAAACTGCATCTAATTAACTTAGTGTAAAAATGTCTGCCGCAGGCTCAACTGAGACCTTATAGATGAACAGATCAAAAAACAGGCAAGCTACTATTGATTAATGGGGAAGGTCTATTGTCATTTGGAGCAGCATATGTATCTGAACCAATATATTATGTAATGAGTGACTAATAATGCTAATTTTAATTTAAGTGTTTACATGGTGATATTTTGATCATACAACCACTATTGGACACTTACTCTCCTGTTATTAGAGTGTACAGGACAGGGAGACCTGATCATATTGTGACTTGATGCTTAGAACAAGGACTATATGTGCTAAACAACGCTAGACCAGCATGAGTCCGGCCTTTTTAAGGTTGACTTGAGCACGACTTGTAGGTTATGCCGTTAAAAGAAAATCATTACTAGTAAGATTTGAACATATGATCTAAAGATTCAATTCTCATATCGTGTTTGATTGAATACGCATATATTTAGACTTCATCTCGAAATTCGCAGTAACATTTGAATTCCTATAAATGTCATTTGGGTGTATACAGAAGAGAAAAGTATGGAGATATATGAATACACGACAAAGAATGTGTTACCTTACGCCATCGGTAAGTGTTCAATGAAGGAGAATATATTTGGAAATCACTTGATGATCTAATCTTAGAAATCTCTTAATTGTTGATCGATCATTGATCATAAGACACATTATGATGAAAAGTTGAAAACTATATGCATATGCAACTTCATGAGATTTCATGTTACAAATCAAGATTGAAATATATGTGATAGAAAAATCGTTTGGTCCTCATGACATGTCATTAGGTGTCATTCATGACTTGAAAATTATTCGAGGTTATTCTATAAACTTTCTAAATAAAGTAAAGTAGATCAATCTAATATTCAATTTCATTATGCAGATTAATCTAACCAAATTTATTTAAATATTCAATAAGTAACCACTGAATCCCAAATTCGATAGAAGCAAATTAAAATTTTATATTATTATTTGTCCACTACTTCGGACTGAAAATGGTGTTATCATTCAGCTACTTCTAATACAACATCGCTTGCCAAAAATGGGTAGAATTACATTATTGAAGTTGATGAGTCGATTGCTAGGTCAATAGAAGGTGAGCTGTGACCTGTTGATTATCTGGAATAACTGACATTGCAGATATCATATGTTCTCACTCAGATAATGAAATGAGTGGGAGGGGATAAAAAGAAGGGTGATTCTAGTTGGACCTCCAAATTTACTATTTGGACATCTCATACTTAGTACACCTCTAATTTACTTTTTAGAATACTTGAAAAGCTAAGTAGACCTCCTTATTTTTACCAAAACACCCTTGAATATGAGATACAACAATTTATTACTCTACTTTTTATCTCTATCTTCAACCATGAGAAGAAGAATGAATAAAAATCACATGATATTGCTCTCTTATGAGTAGCTCTCTCCTCCACCAAAATTAATCAAAGGTTCTCGATCTTGATATATTGCTGAAATCCTTTTGAATTTGCTAAAAGAAGGATTTCAAGAGTTTTCGGTTGGAAGATTGAGTAATAACTATATCATAATATTCAATGAATTTAGTTTAAGGAAATTCCAAATCAGATTATTTTGAATTTATTTTTGTATTAAATGATGGGCCATGTATAGAAATTATTATTTTTACTTAATTATTTTAGGTAAATTATAAAACTATATGGCAATACAAGGAAATTTCGGAAGAAATAAAAAAAGAATTTAATTGAATGTTATATTTAGGGAGGTAAGAAGAGGTTTTTTTTTTTTTTTTTTTTTCCCATTTTTCTCTCTTTGTCCTTATTTTTCTTTTCATATGACTTGATAAAATCTATTAATAATTGAAAAAAGTTGGAGGTCCAAATATTAAATTTGGAGGTCCAACTAGAATCACCCTAAAAAGAAAAGGAAAAAAAAAGAAAAAAGGGTTGATTAACAACAACTTTGGTTTCAGACCAAAAAAAAAAAACAACAACAACTTTGGTTGCTTATTGGGTCAATAACACTGATAGAACACGCGTTTTTATTTCTCTTAGTTTTCTTTTTACTTATTATTAATTTTCTTTTCATTCATTATTATTTTTTACATTCATTCATTTTGTTCTGTATACATTCCTCTTTGTTATGCAGTCAACGTAAACAACAACAGTACCATATTGACATGAATATTGTATGCCCTTGAGCAAGTTATGAGCTTGAATTGTCTTCGTCGTTCTTGCTATAAATACCGATGAGAATTGAAGCTCTTCAGCAAAGAGAGTTGCTGCACAAAGCTGTATGTGAGAATTGGAGGAAATTAATCCCATTGCCATCATCTGCATACTGGGTTTAATTTTCTCCAATATCTCACCTCCAGTTTCTCTGCTGTAGTTTGCTTTTTCAAGTATATCACCAATGAAATCAATTGGAGGAAATTAATTTCATATGCAAAATGGGTTTAATTTCCTCCAATATCTTATCTCCAGCTTACGCTGATCTTAGTAGCTAGCACTTCAAAGGTTTGGCTGCAAGGGGAGAACACTTTGGTAGTGACTGCACATTAGAATTTGCAGCGTTCACCTGGAGCTGTAGCTCCACCAAAGTGAAGATGAATGGTAAATTTGCAGTCTGATTTTTCTCTTCCTAAATGGCCTAGGCTACTAGCAAAAGATCATACAAACACTTTTCATAAACTAGCGGTTGTTTTGCCCGGTAGTAAAACAGAGAGCATACAAGATCTTTCAAACTAATTCTACTTTGAACAATCAGGAAAATGCCTCAGTTTCAGAAATTCATGATAATGGTTTTCCAGCACTATATAATCCAAGCAAGAGGTTCAAGCAAAGTACATCAATATACAGAAAGGCAACTGCTATTTTACAACAAAGAAACCATCTATGGCAAACCACCACATTATGAGTGATTTCACTGATTTGTTATACCTTCTGTCTTCATGGGCGATACAGCAACCCAAGTTTCATCACTAAGGGACAACACAACGCAGTCTTCTGGGAGTGTCATATTCAACATCCGTGGATGTACAGCAACCATGTTAGAGTATGATGTAGTTCTTTTCGCTGGTGGCTGAAGAGTAGAGTCCATATTTGAAGTACAGAAATAAGTCGAAGTCGAAGAGGATCCACTTTGGGATGCAGGGGAAGCAGAACGTGAAGTCTTCAGTACACGGCCAGGTACAGTGCCAGATGAAGTGAATCCTCCACCTACTGTACGATTATCAACTCCTGAAGATACAGTTGTAGACTGATGACTGGTTCCCACAGCAGCCACTGCAATAAAACAATATGTACTCTTGAGAGAAAAGAACCTATATTGTACAATATGAAGCCACAGTTTAACAGCAATGCAACTTACTTGTCCAGTAGATAGGATAAAAATGCATGTTTTAAGAATTAAGATGAGTGTTAATGTAATGGGAGTTCACTTCCACAAGTATTCTGAGTGGGTAGATCTTATTGTGATCTCTTATTACTTGATCCAGTACGATGACTGGATCCCACAGCGGCTCTGTAGACGACTTACTTTAGTTGTTTGTACAGGCAATTATATAAAGAGGAATCCACTCATAAGTTGCTACAGAGATTCTACATTCACTAAACACTATGTATTAATGCTTTGACGACTGAACTTCATCTCTGAACCTACCTCTAATTTGCCTTTCTTCTTCTCCCCCCCCCCCCCCCCCCCCTCCTTTCTCTCTCTCTCCCTCCTTTCCAGATCTGAGTCAAATTATCTTTCCGCAATTTTATTTTATCCTTAGTGTACAGAAGCCCGCTGAACACCCAAATTTCAAATTTAAGGGATGAATTCAATCTATGATGGCCTAGATCATAGGAATCACTTATTTTTCGTGCCCAGAATAACAGCAACAAATAACACAATGATATTTAGGATGCAAACACAGAGAGCAACCATTGACGAGCCATGAGTGCTCAGTGTTAGTGCTGGCGAGACAAAGAGAGAGGCCACCAGTCCTCAACTCCCACAGATCCCTGAGATCCTCTGGATAATCCATGTGGCATATAAAACTTACAAAAAAAAAGAAAAGAAAAAAAGCCAGAGAGCATATTCCACTCTCTTCGGGTTTTGTAGTTATATGTTCTAGGCATCTTTTGTATTTACTTGGTCAAGGCATTCACTTAACCTCCTTAAGTTTAATTATGTATCATGTATGGTACATCTCCAACTTATTTCGGTGCCAGTGATAGTATTCACAGTGATTAGTATTATTTATTAGGTGTTTAGGAAAATAAATTCCATGATCCCAACAAAGAGAATGTATGAACAGAGTGATTAGTATATTCATTAGGTGTATAAAGCTTCATGGGAAAACATACCGCTGATCTCCTTTTCTTGTGGGGTAACTGAATTTGGAATTGAAATCTTGGGAGCGTTAGGTCTCACTTGTTGTTGTAGATCAGGAGCCATGTATGATGGAGCATTCGAAGATAAGAACTGTAATCCTTCTTGCCCTTGTGAAGCCTGGGTCAGAAACAATGGGATCTGACTTGACTTACCTGAAGAGGAAGCCATTTTATGAAATTAAGCAAAATACCAAAATACCATTCCCTAGCAAATATAAGCCAGGCAACCTTTTATGTACCGAGCTTATCAGATATTATTTTTGAAATTGAGAAAAAAAAAATATAGTAGGGCAGTTACCAGTGAAATCAAATTGAAAAGAGTCGGGGAGGAAAAAATTTCATCAATTGATGAAATTATTTAAGTTATTTACTTATTTATAATTTATTGGTCGAGGGAGACTATTTATGTTGGAATGAAAGAGTAAAAGCTAGTCTTCTGAAAATAAATCAACTGATTCATAAAAAAAGAGGCAATAAACAAACTCAATAAGATTATGAAACCTAAAAGAACCCATGGATAGAAAGAATATGAAATGGTTGTAGATTGAGATGGGATAATTTGTAGATTGGATGTGTTGCTTAAACATGGTAAAGTTACTAACAGTCAATCGTCTTCAAAGGACATCAACACTAACAATCACTGATTACAAGTGCTTAAACAATTCCAAATAGAAACTCTTTAGTGCCTAACAAACTTTGATTTAATATTTATAGACTCAAGTGCAATATTTCTCTCAAATATGCACACTATTAGAATCTAGTAGCAGCTGAGAGCTAACATTATTTGGATCTGGTAAGTTCAAGAAATCTGCACTTACGATCTCTCAAAGTATTATAGGCAACCTTTGCTGCACTCACTTCTGCCAGCTTCTTGCTTCTTGCTACTTGACCGGTAAAAGATTCTCCTCCAATCTCCACAGTTGAAACAAAAGTAAGCATGTGAGGTTCACCAGATGTCCTTGTGCTATAGAGTGGTACATGTTGACCTTCTTTTTGAATTAGTTCTTGTAAAAGGTTCTTGTACAAACCGGAATCATCCTAAGGGGAAGCAAAGAAGAAAAAAAAAAAAAAAAACAGGTATGTTAGACTCGTTTGAGTTATAACGACATGCATAGAATAGATATCAATTGTCAGAACAATAACTTCTTTGACTCCATTTGGCAACAGGGAGATCAAAGCAACTTCCGCAGCTGCATGTTCAGCATCCTTCACAGTGGGAAGAAATTCTTGACCCTGATAAGTTTTTCCATCAATTGTTACTGTACATTTGAAACGAGCGGCATGAGGAGGACCTTCCCGCTCACAAGAGTAGACAGGTAAAATGAGATTCCTCTTTTGAGCATAACACTGCAGCTGGTTCTTATGCAAATGTTGTATATCTACACCCCATATGAAAATAGTATTAGTTGCAAACCACAGAAAACTAACACAAAAAAGTTGACACTGGGTATGAACTAAGACATATAAGAGGGCAAATTGATAAGTACAATGTGCCGAGGCTAGAAGGTCGGGGATTATATAGTGTATATACCATTTCTTTCTCTCATTATATTATTTATATCTAAGTTTCATGTCCAAGATTCCAACATGTTAGCTCCACAACCGGATGATAAAAATTATAGTTCAAGCTTCAGTTACATCTTCTGTATGCAAATTATGTTCCAACATGCCCAAAAACCTTTTTCTAGACCATATGCTAAATATTACACATCCTCTGTAACTACCCAATAACCTTGAAGGTTATGTGGAAAGATTCAAAATACTCCAGTGCAGAAACTGAAATTATATTAAGCTCAGGTCAATCACTAAAGGATCTGTTACTAGAGTTTATACAGAAGAAGTTTTCTGACCTTTAGATCTCTTATCACCTTCAACACCTAATGCTCTGCCACTGATCTGAGAACTGGAACCTGTTGCACTGACCTGAGAACCGGAAACTGTTGCATTACCACTGACCTTAAAACCAGCAACTGTTGCATTATCACTGACTTGAGAACCATCAACTGTTGCATTACCACTGACCTTAAAACCAGCAACTGTTGCATTACCACTGACTTGAGAACCATCAACTGTTGCATTACCACTGATTTGAGAACCACCATCTGTTGCATTAACACTGACCTGAGGAGCTTGATGTGTTTCTTGAGTTTTTTGCAATTGCAGTGGTGTGTTTGTAAAACTCCGATCAGTGCCCAGTCCTGTGGGAAGTCCTAGAATAAGGAGCATTTGAAAATGTGAAAAAATTAAGAATAAAAAATAAAAAAAGTAATCCAAGGTGAGTTTTGACTCACACGAAACTTTGTTAACATGAAACATCAGTTAACAAAGTTTCATGTGGAACAAGATTAATTCCTATTCTCCCTTCACCAACAGTAATAGTCACTTAAAGATCACAAACCCATCAACCTATTTAGAAATAGAAGAGCCTTTACCTACTATATGAAAAATCAAAGAAAGCACCCATCAAAAGCCAAAGTAGATAAATCACATCCAGCAATTTATTCAGATAAGCAACATCAGATTATTGCATAATTAAATTTTGTGGAACATTACTACAGAATCAATAGAGATAACGCCAAAGAAAGCTAAGACCTGGCGAACAGATATAATAAAGCCACCAGAGACATCACCACAAAATTTGTGATGACTATGGTACACAAGGCCAGGCCTGAGCAGAGTCAAGTGTGGCAACTGCCTGGGCACTCACTATCCATACCCTCCAATATAGTAATGTTAAGACCCAAACCAACATTGAACTCTTTCCAAAGTTCCATTCAAAAGTAAGAATAGCAAAACTCGAACAAGGCTCATTAATACAGTTAATCTGGATTAGATATGAACTTCAGAAAATACGATAAGAACCTAAATGATCTATTGGTAATAGCACAATCATCACAGTCATGAAAGCATTAGAAATGTTGCAATGTCATAAACTGTAGTAAGATAGTTACCATAGTCTGAAAAGTGTCGATGAATTTTAGCAATACGTAGTTGGTCCTTTGCATAAGCTAATGTCACTAAATATAACCGTTGCATATTCATTCAATAACAATGTCATTTTTTTTCCATATACTCCACATACATCCTAGAAACTCCATGTTACGAAACTTGAAACAAATTACAGCTCGAGAGAAACTATCTATATCTTTAAAACTCACTGGTGTTCTATACACTCATCAATGTACACTTTTCGAGCACCAAACCCCTCATGCTTTCACAAACCAATTCCATAAATACAATCATCAAGAGCTGTACAGAAACTACAGACCTCAATACCGATATTTCAGACTAGCTATATATATCTCTATGATCAAAGACCTAATTGATTAACATTTGCAGAACTCTCAATTTCAGCATCAAATTAAGTAAACAGGAATCAGAAAAAGGGATTTCCAAGCAGGAATCAAACAGAGAAGCAAAAACAGTAACAGAATTCAAATTCATGTGTCCATTACCTGAGGGAGTGACAGCGACAAGACTCGGCTGAGGGAAATCGAAAGGAATGGGGCGGGTAGCGGGGGCAGAGAAGTGATCGAAGGCGAGCCTAGCGACGTCGTTTTGGGCCAACTTGGAGGATCTGAAGGGGTCGACAGTGTTGAATTCAAGGCCGTTGATTTTGACGGTGGCTGAGAAACGAGGGTCGTGATCGAGGCCCTCCTTCTTGCTGCTGTACTCCGGTAACGGCCACGCCTTCTTCTGGCACAGCTCCTGCAGCTTCGACTTGAACATTTCGAAACAACCGGCTCTTACAAATGGTTGGTTTCTGCTGTGAGAGAGAAGTTTCGAGTATTTATAGCGGTGCCGTAGTAATGTTGAGATTGGGGTTTCTGATTCTGGCTGAGTTTCTGTTTCGGGATTTTGGGGTAGGGGGAGTGCAAGTTCATGCAGGTGCCTGGTGCAGACACCAGAAACGCTTAACCGAAAAAGAAATGGAATGTTATATATATGATAGTAAATCTGCTATTCGGCCAGTAGAGTAATAGATTGTGATAGCACAGTAATAGGGAAAGAACAACTCTACAAATTCTGAGCCAAAAAAAAAAGAGGGAAAAAACTATTTACATGGTAAAATTTTCAGAGAAAATGTATGAATTCAAATTCTGAGAATCATTTCTTCTTCTATTGTATTTACTATTATTGTATAAATCATATGATAGTTAGTTTTTTTGGACCACGGTACTTCGTGTTGCATGTATTTGATTTTGGATATATCTTTGCTTTTACGTCCGAGCAGATGTTTATGTTCTTACAAGTAAAAAGAATGATGTAAACCAAAACATGAAGTAGATCTTTTTTCATATTGGTAAAATGTTGACTTTTAAGAATATAAGAGGACAATTCGATCACCAAGTCTTTTCACCTGTGGTTGAAAATTTAATAATTTCGACTTTTCAAACAGAAAAAGTGAAATTATTAGGATTTTTAAGTTATAAGTCTTATATTGGTCTAAAAATCACAAATATAAAACAAAAATATTATTTTTAAAGGCAAATAAACCTCTTTTTCATAGCGAGTGGTAAAACAAGTATGTTTAGACACCAAGAATAGTAAGGGCAAAAGTCCAAGGTTCACAACTAAATTCGGATCCAATATGTATATAACTTGATAATGCATATAAACTACCAAGCTAACCAACAACTACATACATTTTATCATGTTTTTTTTTAAAGGAAAAAAAAAATAAGCGTGAAACTATGTCAAAAGTTTTTTGGACTTCAACAAAGAAGTTATTTTTGCCCTTAATAATTATTCAATTTACTAAAAAGTATTTTGTAACTAATTTGTATCATTATCTTTTGTTCTACGAGTTAACTAAGAACAACAGGACTTAAACCCAAAAATGCATGAGTGTTAAACTAACTACCAAGCATCAACAAAGAACATTAATCAATACAAAAATTAATCGAAGTTATATCGCTCCCAAACTCTTGTCAACTTTGGGTGGCTGGAAATAGACATTGCAAACCTAGCTCATATCTATTTTATCTCTCCTCACTCTCTCACACTATACTTTTTCTCTTCTCAATTATGCATTTATAACCTAAAGAACCCTGAAACATATGTAGCTTGTTAAATTGGTTGTGGCTTTATGAGGAACATGAGGAAGGGTTTAGAGATATGGTAAGAAGAGATTGTCAAAGAGCGATAAGATGCAAAGCTGTATTGGGAAAGAAGAGAGATACGAGAAGAAAGAGAAGGAGAGAGAGAAATAATCATAGATAATGACAATAATGACTTTGCTCATTACATTTTATCATAAATAAATGACACTAAATCGTAACCGAAATAGAGAATGGTAGTGAAATTGTAGAGATTAATCAGAGATATATGCCTAACCTCACTTTACATGCGTATTTAGGTCTTTCGAATAATTGTCCTCAAGAAAGATTTTGCGAGCACTTCATATGTAAAACAATCAACATTGATGAAGAAAGTGAGGAGTTAGACCTTGTGGACGATGATCTCACAAGCCTTCCCTGTCATGCCCCAAATTTTAAATTATAAATAAGTAATGAGTTATTAGCAATCAAACAAATCCGAAATGTGATGACTCAAAAACTTACATAAAACACTTGAAAAATTTTCGAGTCACATAATACATTACAAAATTTTTACAAATTAAATTGAAATATCAAAATAATAAGTAACTTCTCACCAAGAGATTAATATACAGCGGAAGTCTAACAAGTGTGAAACAACAAAATAGGTTTTAAAAACCTACAACTGCAACAATAAGGAAGCTTTAGCTTCAACTCTGATTACCCTGACTTGCAGTATTAACCCCTACACCATCAAATAGTGTACAAATTTGCAACAACAAACCCGATAAGGTTTTTAAGCTTGTATGAGTATGTTCAATCACAATAACCAAGTAAAAACACATGCTTATATAATATCTCAACTCAAGAATAGTTTTAAGCAACTTCACCAAACAACTTCAATATCAATCCTCAAGAAAATCATCAACACAATGATTATTTTCGAAACTCAACAATGGTTAACTCTATGACAGACTCAAAACTCACACTGTAATCCCTGCATAGAAGATAGTTCAGGAAATTACCTAACTTAAGTAAAATCAATATCCTTTTCTTTTAATGAAAGCATAAGTCACCACTGCGACATTTCAATTTGTTAACTCAACAATTTAAATATGAAATCAACGTCCCTCTTGGATATAAAAGAATGAATACTCTTGAGACTTTTTTTAAAAAGAGTATTCATAAGTCTCAATAACCGCACTGTTACCCCTATGGATACATTGCCAGGCAGACTTGAGCTCTAACTAGTTTTGTGCCTTTCACCCAAGGGCTTAGTTCCGAACTTGCTACCCACATGTAGTCACTACTTTGACCCTCGATCACGACTCTGACCAAAACATTTAAGGAGGCCTCACTGACCCAAAATGTCTCATCAAATCAATAAAATGATTTCACTATTGTACTATTTACAACTGTTGTTTTGACAACTCAAAATAAATCTCAAAACAATATAAACATTCTATTTTGCAATATATCGTATTCCACACGAAATCAAGTTTCAAAACAATAATATGATCATTACAAAGCAATTCAATCATGAATCAAACATCATTATACAATAAATCAAATTTTTTTTTACCTATAAATGAAGGAAAAATAATACGTTTATTAAGTGGAATGACTTGTAATATTAGACAAAGAATATGATTCCCAGGTAATCACCTTCACCCAACTGAATCCAAATTGTAAAGTTTGTCCTCATACTTTGTAAAGTACCAAACTCAATGCTTGTTTGTTTATGACTCTTAATCCAAGTGCATCATCCTCAAATCAAAAAAAAAAAATATATGGAATCAGCGTTTTATCCACTTCAGCCATAAGCTTCCACACTGCAGCTGATGATGTACACAAAATTTGGAGATGCTTTACATAATATTGAATGCAATGAGTTGCAATTTCCGTGTGGGGACAAAATTATGTTCTGCTAGGATAATATAGTAGAATAAATCATGTTTATAATCATAAGGCCATCATTATTAGGCTATTGTAAAGTTCTATAGTTGCTCAATGGATTCAAATATACCAAATAATTTTAGTTAGAATCTTACCAGGAATAATGGATTTAAGGGGGCTCGAATGATCACTGAACTCATATTTTTTTTCCATGTCTCCATTGCAAATCAAATGTAAAAAAATTTCAAAAAATGGGTCTAAAGTTTCTTGTTCTACCATGATTAAACTTCAAAGCATCATATTAGAGAGATAGAATGACTATGCTAGAGAAGTTTTTGATGAAAAAGAAAAGAGAAAATCGAAAAGAGTTTTGAAGTTCTCTATATATGTCTGCGGGAAAATAAGGGTTTAGGATTTGAAGATGATTAAATTGCCAAATAGAAAAAAGAAAAAGAAACATAATTATAAGGAAGGGTAGTTAGGGTAATTTTTAAAAGAAAATTGAATTAAAGTATTAATAGAAAAATAGAGGGGGTGTGTGAATAGAGAAAAAGAGTGTGTGAATAGCACCACCCTAAATCAAAACTCAGTTTTCACTTACCCATGAACAGTGCTGATGAAGTTCATATATTTAAAAATAGCTATTTCTTTTCAATAAATAATTTCATAATCAACATCTAATTCTATTATGCAATATAGTGAACTCCGTTCAGAAAAAGAATATCATGAGATTTACTCACCTCTAAATCCCATTGCGTTTTAACACACATAATGAGATAAAACACAGAAAAACAAAAACAAGCAACAAGGCTCCTCAAATATCTAAGCAAATTAAAGTCTCAACTTAGTACACAACGAAGTAACGAACACATTTGAAATTCAACACGTGCACTTAAACTAAAAACCGAAGATTATGTCAATTGAGACGAAACTTCACCCGAGACAACCTAAGGTCTCAGATACACTTCTAGCACTGAATTAGCAAAACAGAAGAACGATCCAATAGTCAGATCCTCACAAATCAAAACAGACCAAATAGAAATTACATTTAATCTAACTAGTTCAAACAATTGAGTTATGGAAAACCAAATATATTTACATCCTTGTATCAACGAACACAAAATAAAGAGCAAACACTTACGAAAGTAGGCCAAACACGTCGTCACAAGTCGCTGAGCTTAGGCCACACGCCGCAGGTGAAAGTCAAAACTAACAAGATCAAAATCAATCAACATGTAGAGGACGACAAGGGGAGCAACTTTTATACCTGAAACTAAGGTCAATTTGACCTAGATCGAGCTAGATCATGGTCGAAAGCTCACGGTGGCCAAAACTTCAAATTCAAAATTGGCACTCCTCAAGTCGAATCGATCTACAAGCCTGGTACGGATGAAAAGAGAAGAATAAGATCTTCAAAACCCAAGTGATTTCAAGCCCCACAGTGGCCAGAGGATGGAGACTGGTCTAGTCGAATTCTGCCGTGTTTTCTGGCTTCGATCCGCCACGTACAATGAAAGTTGGTAGAGGAGAATGACACAAGTATAGACAGGAACTCAGTGCGAAACCAAATGGTGGTGGCTGCGCTACCGTGTGACGCTAGACAAACATTTTGGATCTAGATCGAGTTGGTGATAAAAAAAATTGAGTTAGGGTTTTGACGGAGAGAAAAATCTTTTGCCTTTTGGAAAGGTTTGGATTTTCTTAAATCTTTTTATTTATAGAAAAATTCCAAAAATAAACAATCTTCCACTGACTATAACTGTTTTATACAATCTCGAAAAATAACATAACGCATGTCTTCGAACTATCGATGTGCTCTAAGACTTCCACGAGGAAAGTTTTCAAAAAAACTTAACGAATAAAACCTCAACCTTTGAGCTCATGAATTCGTATTCAAATGGTTGGAACCAAACTATAGTTTATTTTCTCTATTTTAAATTGATAATTCAATAAAATTTTGTTTCACTTAGGTAGTTATGCTTGGAACCAACTCCAGCATTCTTGGCATTCTTTTAGTTATAACATCATTTTAGTCGACTAGAATAATATGTTCAATTTCACCTCATTTTAAACTTTACGCTTTAATTCTGCCAACTCTTACAGTTTTAAAATTTTCGACTTTTAGATAAATTGACATGCTTCTCTTTAGCACATGAGCTTACATCTTCTTAGGTTTTGCTTCTAGAGATTCGAGGCATTGTAACATGACCAATTTAGAGAGGTGCAAATGGAGGCATTCACATAGAAATTCTGCTCTCTAAGAAATTAGTAACTTTGCACTCAGTTCTTACTGGCCAAACCTTATTCACTAGCCAAAAGTTCCTTGAACAAGGTTTCCTCCAAACTCCATAGAGTTTTTTAGATATAATTCGCTCAATTGCAGGTACGGCTACTTAAATTTTTTGAGATAGTTCTTCCAATAATGTATGCAAGGATCCGAGGTCTTCATAAAGTAGAATTTCTAAATCTCAAAACTAACTGGAAAAAAAAATTAATTGTGATTTATTTTCATTTGAAAAACGTTACAGATTTGAATAGTGGGCGTTTGATATGTCCAACTAACCCGCGACTTCAAACTGTTAACAACAACACCTCCATTAGTTTGGTGCTAGTTATAAATGTAATCTATATCAACCAAATATGTGGATAGGAATGCACCAACACATCAATAACCATTATGTCATAAAGTGCTGGTGGATTCCAAAATTCACATTACTTGCATCATTTTAGGAATAAACATTTTGTTTATGTAACTACTCTTGCATTGAAAATTGATATACGGTTATATTCACGAATTAAAAATTAATGCATGGTCAATTAATGTATTTGCCATTTAGAGCCCGTTGGGATTAGAAATTTTGATTTTGATTTGAATTTCAAATTTGAAGATTTTATATATGTGAATTAAAATCTAAGAATTTAAAATTTCCTTGTTTGGAAATTGTAATTGATGAAGAGATTTGAATCAAAGATTTTCTTCGTGTGCAATCTGGAAAATAAAATAAAAGAGAATATTTATCAATAAAGGTTTCCTGATTACATATGAGTTGCATGAAGACTAACTTGAGGGAAGATACATTATAGGATTTCGGCAAATATGTTATTAGAAGATTCAAGGTTGATTTCTACTACTCAAGGAATATTTCTATTGCTCAAATGATGCAGAAGAAGTAGAAAGTAATCAAGACGCAAGGCTAGGCCGTGCACTATGTATAGAAGTAGTAGTACTGTAACATTTTCTTCACCACCAAATCCTTAATCAAAATCGCAATATCTCCCCTTTCTCTCTCAAAGTTTCAGCAATCATCCTCTCTCCAAGTTCAAGAAGCCGTGAAGCATCTCATCCTCCATCTCTAACATCCTTGCCATAGCCCGCATCCAAGAATCTCCATCACCTTTGAAGCTTTCTTGAAGATTCAAAAGTGTAGCCATGAACACCTCTTTATTGTTTTCAATTTTCTTGCTTTGTAATTCAAAATAGATTTTTATTTTAATTCATTAGATGTTTTGATTACTTGTGAGATTGAAAGTATGTTTTGATGTTTAATTTCCAAATACCATGAAGCATGTTTAATGTTTTAGATTTTATTGAATTTGAAAATTGCGATTTCATCTTGTGATAGTTTGTTTGTTGATTTCATGCTTCAATCTCACCATTTATATGTTTTGTAATCTTTAGATGCATACTTTTAATTATGAGCATATAATTGAATCCAGATTAAGATTTACTAGCGTTCTAGGTCTTAATTGCTAAGTGAAAAACCTATAGTTCCCTAGGTAAATCAACAATGACCTTTGCATGATAAGATTAGCGTTCTAACTTGATGTCTTTACTTAAATCAATCAAACTTTCATATGTGCTTAATGCGTTAATTTTATTCTTGTTAGTATTAGCTACCACTAATAATTGCATGCTTAATAGGGTTAACTATGGTGCATTCATCTTGTTAATTTAATTAAGTGAAGTGATAAGAAATTTGTATGCGTTCATCTCTGTTCTTGATTGATTTCTTGCTATGACATGTTTGATTCATGATTGATGATTTGATGCCTCGTTAATGTGTTAGTGAGTAGTTAATTTCGTCTCTACGCACCGCCCATTCATCCATTTCTATTTGATTCGTGATTTGATTTGGTTACCTGTATCATATTTAGTAATTAGATTAGACATAAACTCATAAATCCCCCTTAGTTTCGTAAATACCTTGTATATATTCTTTGATTCTTTTGTTTAATTAACGTCTTATGGAGGAGTTTACACCCCTAATCCCCGGCCAGAACGATACTCTACTTACTCTTACTACATTGATGGGGTTTTAAATTGTGCACTCATTTGAACATAGTCACCTCTAGACCGCCCACCACCGTGCGCTTAGCCGCCTCATCCTCCTCATCCAAGGGCAACCCCGAGCATGGTAAACCAACGTGGGTGACTAGCCCACACACCCCACAACGTCCAAATAACTTGTCATAGTGAAACCTGCATAAAAACTCCACTTCATCTTCAACCCAATCCAGCTCTTTAAAGACAAAGGTTCAGGCAGAGAAATCTCCACTGGGATGCGATATTTGCCTACTCTTCTTCCCAACTTATCAATCTCCTAAAAATCCTTGAGCTTGTACTCAATCATCATCATGATCCTCTCGGATAAAAATGCTAGTGGTATCCCATGCAGAGAGATCTAGTATGATTTCTTCACCAGCAGTACCTTCTCCACTAGACTCTCTCCATCACAAGCTGCGAGCGCCACCAGGGCTTCATTAGAACCCCACGGCTCCCCCCTTCAGACTGATCCTTATTATCTGGATTCGAAAAGGTAAACAAAACCCTTTGGAGCTTTGCCTCTTCAACCTGCAGTTTGCCATTCAGCCTCCAAGCGTTGCGAAACATACCTAGAAAAGAACATACCTTAAACTCCATTGTTGTCAGCAATTTTCCCACCATGAACATATCAGATTGTCTCAATCCCTTTCCATTCGACAGATGTAAGATCCACCTGCTTCTTACCTTCAGCGGCCATAGCATCAACAGAAGTCATGATAACCAGTTGATAGTTACACAGAACCCTAGCTCTGTTTTGCGAGAGAGAGAGAGCAACGTTGTTCTTGATTTTCCACTTACTGCACATAGTCATTGTTTAAGTGGTCAATTTTGTTTAAATTTAAAATTACGGTTGTTTAGGGTCAGTAATGTTGTTATTGAGGCTCAATAATACATTTAGTTGTTTTACATAGGGGTCAATAAAGTTTTTTTTATTTTTTATTAAGGATCAATAAAATGTTTGGTTGTTTATTACCATAAATAGTTTATTAATGATATGATTGTTTACTAATGGTCGGTAATAATGTTATTGACGGTCAATAATGCATTTGGTTATTTTACTAAGGGTCAGTAAACCTTTTGGTTGTCGATTGAGGGTAAGATGAATTTGATTGTGTTATTTAGGGCAAGTATTTTTATTAAGGCTCAGTAATGCATTTAGTTGTTTTACTGAGAGTCAATACACTTTTTGGTTGTTTATATTGAAGGTCAACAAACGGTTTATTGAGGATACAATAGTTTACTGAAAGTTACTAATAGTGCTATTGACAGTCAATAATGCATTTGGTTTTTTTTAATTTTTTTATTGAGGATTAGTAATGGTGTTGTAGATTCCTCTAATTCAAAAGCAAGTCTATTGAGTCTACCTCAACCTTGAACCTTATGTATCCTTTGTTACAAAATATTCTCTTAAATGAAGGTATTGGTACTTGGATGGTCAAATTGGGAGTTAGCAGTATGAATATGAGAAATACAAGTTTACTCTATTCATAGGAATCAACACGAGAATGACAAATGACAAATTGCTAGGCTGAAGTCATCGTAGATATCCCAAATTTAAGCTAGAATGTTCTATTTTACCACTGCCTAGATTAGTAGAATAAATACTTTTTTTTTTGCTTTTCTCATATATCTTAGTTAATGGTGGTTCTAGTTGGACCTCCAAATTTGCTATTTGGACCTCCCATACTTAGTACACCACTAATTTACCAAGACCTCCTTATTTTTAGAATACATGAAAAGCTAAGTAGACCTCCTTATTTTTACCAAAACACCCTTGAACATGAGATATAACAATCTGTTACTCTACTTTTTGTATGTATCTTCAACCGCAAGAAGAAAAATGAATCAAATCACATAATATTGCTCTCTTATGAGTAGGTCTCTCCACCAAAATTAATCAGAGGGTTGGTTCTCAATCTTAATGTGGCTAGAATCCCTTTGATGGTGCTATTGGAATCGTGGTCCGCGATGAGGATGGAAGGTGTATTGCAGCTATGGCGCGCTATTTCCCTCATGTTATCTCTGCTATTCATATGGAGGCAGAGGCTTGTAGGGCTGGAGTTCTTCTGGCAATTCACCAATATTGGGATGCCTTCGACCTTGAGAGTGATTGCTCACTCGTGGTGGCTGCGTTACAACAAAATGTGGAAGATCGATCTGACATAGGGCGTATTATCGATGATTGTAAGTCATATTTGACATCTTTTCACTCTATTCAGATTAAGCATATTTTCTGTGAAGCAAATGGTGTAGCCCATAGATTGGCGCATCTTGCTAGTTTTAATTATTTAGATGATATTTGGTTAGAGGAGGAGGCTCCTGTGATTATCCAGGATGTACTCTACGAGGATTTATGTACTAGTGCTAGAGGTCAAGGTGTTATGTCCCCCTATTTGCACAATTCTAATTTTAATATAATAAGTCAGGCGTGGGGATGAGCCTCCCAGCTTGGCTGGATTCCAAACCCCTTTCAAAAAAAAAAAAAAAATCTCTTTGAATTTGCTAAAAGAAATATTTCAAGAGTTTTGGGTTGGAAGATCGAGTAATAACTATATCATTTTTTTTTTTGAATAGGGGGTTTGGAACCCTGTAAAGCTGGGAGGCTCATCCCCACGAACCAACCAAACTAACCCGAATTTAACTATATCAGAATATGCAATCGAACCAACCCGAATTAAATAGTTAGTCAAAAAGTTGAGTCTTGAACTTTGATAATTAAACTACAAAAGGGCAATGATATGGGGCCTCAATGAGGCCTAAGATTTGTGGCCTCAAATTATAGGTGTCATGCCATGTAAGTAAATACAAATTTTATTTTCAATTCCACATAATATATCTTGCCACATCATACTATTGCAACACCAAATTTACCCTTTTACATTTCCTTTTAGATGTTAGGGGGTGAATCAATTACATTAATGAATTTAATTAGGTGACGAAAAAAAATATCAGCTATTAATTATATATTAATTTAAGAGATATGTCCACAGATTCTTTGACCAATATTTTTCTTCATTTAATTAAGTTCTTTCCTTTAGTTTTTCTTTCCAAATAGCATTAATATATTGAATTATGTGTCAAGAAATAGACGTTAACTTTTCTTTCCAAATATTGATTAATTTCATCCAAAAAAAAAAAGCATTAATAAATTAAATTTGTGAAATACTTATGTCTAAATTAAGAGGTAAGAAAAAATTTCACGTTAGCAGCCATTAATTAACGTCTACAATCTAAATATAAGGGAAAAACAAACAAAAAATAATAAATTCAGATCTAACGTTTAAACGTACCTTAGCTACATAAAGAGAAAATAATGAACAAAAGAATATATACTGTAAGACCTCTGAAATTTGTTATTAATTCCTAAATGTTTCCTGGGATTAATAAAGTGTTCATTTGTACGATTTCGTGGTTCGAGGGTGGAGTGGAATTATTTTCGGACGAATAATTATTCGAAGTGCACGTTTTAGGGGGTTCACAAAGTTTGACTTTTTATACGATACGAGTTCGTGGACATGCGGAACACGAAAATCGGAGTTCGTATGATCAAGTTATGGCCTTCGGAAAAAGTTTCCATTTTGGTTAAATAGGAAAAAAAAAATCAGAAAAATCAGAAGTTTCCAAAACGGGAAACTTTTTCTCTCTCCTCTCTCCCGACCTCAGTTCCGCCCAGCCAACTTCGACGGCTTCGTTCTCCTCCGTTCGGCCACCATAGGCCGAGATTCTTGTCCCTATCTCTTCGCCTCTGTCCCAACTTCATCTCCGTGAAGTTTCATGGTGTGGGTAGACCTGTGCACGACGCTACAAGGCCGAGAAGTTGCACGGTGGAGCTGCAACAAATCGCCTAAATTCGGGGCTCACCTTTGTCCGGCCATATCTTCTTCCACAGGCCTCCAATCGAGTTTATTCCAAAATAGATTTTGCTCGGCTTGAGATCGATTACAACTTTGTAGAAGACATCAACGGGAAATAACCAACGTGGTAGCTGCTACAAGTCGAAGAACATGGTGCAGTCGAGCTGGAAATCACCTCCTTTCCCCACCGTCGTTCTCCCTCCTCCGGCCACCTTTTGCCTTGATTCTTGAGGGGATTCTGCACTTCTGGGGATGTAGATCATTTCCCCTAAGGTGGATTGCAACGATTCGATCTGAGGTGATCGAATTGTGGAGCTTTTGAAACTAGGGTTCATCCGATCTGAAAATTGTGTGAGGTAAAATTTGACTCTTTTGGCTTATATTCTGACTTTGTGATAGTTATGAATGTTTCAATTGGAGTTGTGATGAAGAACTTTGGTGCTGGAAGTTTTGTCAAATTTTGACTTTGGGCCGGTGGCGGTGCCGCCACTGTGGTTGTGTTTTCCAGCGGTTTCCGGCCACCTCAGGGATGGTTTATGTTCCTGATTTCGATCTACTCGTCGATACGAGCATTTCGATATATAGTTTGTAATTTTTGGAAATCGTATGAGCATGTTACAAATTTTCCAAGTTTTAGGGTTTTCGGTTCTATCGGTTTTCTATCCGTGAGGATTTGGCCGTCCGATCGACATGTAGTTTTGATTTGTTGATCGTAGAAGTGTTCTGAAGACGTTGGATGGTCTCGGATGAGGATCCGAATGTTGGATCGTCGTATAATTTTGTTTTGTTAATTGTGTGCTTTGTGTTGTATTGAGTGTGGCCTTGATGTGATTAGGTGATTGACGAAATTGTGTGAGTGGAGTTTGGACGATTTGGTGCTTATCTTGGTTTTGTGTGAAGACGCAGCAGGATATGGAGGTGAGTAAATCTCACGGTGTTTCGGTTGATAAATTAGTTATGTTTTATTTTAGTATATTTTATTGTTAGCATGAGAAATCATTTTCGAAACAAATTATTTGTTTTAAAATATATGAACTTGATCAACAACGGTTCATGGGTGTCACGCCCCTGATTTTTAACACAATTAAAAATCGATATATAACCCCATAATTATACATGCGTGAACGTTCAGCCATCAATACCAAATACCTGGAAAACTTTTTCCCCTTATACAATATACATGTTGATGCCCTGAACTCACTATGTCAATATTGACCCGCCCACAGGGTCATATATTACATAAGCTTATGAATTAAATTGTCAACAACAAGATAAAACGTAAAAGCTGCTCAGAGTTTACTACACAACGGAAGTCATAAAAATGGCAAGGCCAACCAAATATGCTTCCTACCCGTTCTGCTGCCAACAAGCCGCCTCAGCTTCAGCCACGATCACCCTGACCTGCAAGGTTAACCCCTACACCGTTTGAATAGTGCACCGGGTTGTCACACAACAAACCCGGTAAGCTTTTGCAAGCCCGTATGAGTAACTCAAAACAACTCACGCAAAATCACGAGATAAAAGCCCGCACAAGTCACGAGATAAACTCACTCAAATCACGTTTAAATCAATAAACAAATCACGGGATAAACCCACACAAATCACGAGATAAACTCACTCAAATCTCGTTTAAATCAATAAACAAATCACGGGATAAACCCACCCAAATCACGAGATAAACTCACTCAAATCACGTTTAAATCAATAAACAAATCACGGGATAAACCCACACAAATCACGAGATAAACTCACTCAAATCACGTTTAAATCAATAAACAAATCACGTTTCAATCAAGAAACAATACACGGCAGACAGACTAGAGCTCTATTGAAATCGTAATCACTCGTCCTACCAAGGACGTGATTACCTATTTCCTGCCTTGGTCACCATCTGCAACCTGTCACCATCTGTGACATATGATTTCAGACCCCGTCTGATCATGAAATCAAACATCAAGGTCGCCATCTGCAACCTGTCACCATATGTGACATATGATCTTTAGACCCCGTCTGGTCTCAAAGTCAAACGTTAAGTAAGTCACACCTGACCTAAAACGTTACAAATATCTAATTTCGACTTTCCTATCCCTGCTCACCATCTGTGACCCTTGGTACAAAGACCAATACATTTAAATGAGTCACGCTTGACTAAAAAATGTAACATCAAACTCAATACATTTCAACAATAGAAAACATCTTTTTCCACAATATTGTTTCCATGAAAAGTAACATTCAACAATAATATAAGCATCATCATGCATATTATTCATCAAATACCATCCACAAGAATATATATATTTCACGTAAATATATATATACGTAGTCATCCGCTCAGGAATGCCTACTAATACCAACTATAGTTTGCAGTTAAATAATTAACGCCAAAACGATAATGGTAAGCCCGTTCGTAAATGAACATTGTGAGATTACTCACCTCGAAACTCCCGCTGCGTCTTCAATACAGAACAAAGCCGCCAATCACAAAAGCCGTCCAAAGAATACTTCTTCAAGTACCTAAGGAAACACAACTCTGATTCAGTTAACGAATCACAAGGAATAACGTTCGAAACCCTAAATCGAACCAAAATTCCCAAGGTGACGCCAATCAAGGCGAAACCACATCCGAGACCACCCAATGTCTCCGGAATACTTCTACGATCGATATGCCAAAACCACAAGTCGATTGGAAGCTCGAATCCTCACGGATCGAAACATCGAACGGTCCGAAACCGTAAAAATCACAACATGCTCATACGATCTCCAAAAATTACAAACAATATATCGAAATGCTCGTATCGACGAGTAGATCAAACTCAGGAACATAAACTATCCCTGAGGTGGCCGGAAACCGCCGGAAAACACCACCACAGTGGCGGCACCGCCGCCAAACCAAACTCGGAATTTGACAAAACTTCCAACACCAAAGTTCTTCATCTCAACCCCAATTTCAACTTTCATAACTACAACAAAGTCCAATTATAAACCAATCGATCAAATTTTACCTTAGAACAAACCGGACCGATTGAAACCCTAGAATTTCAATTCCAAAATTCGACCTCCACGAATTGAATCGATGCAAGCCACCTTGTGGGAAGCATCACCGGCAAAGGTGGCCGGAATCTCCGACTCCGATCAAGGCGATTTCATCCCCGAAGCGGCCACTTCCAGTCGATGTAGCTCCCTCCACAGCTCGAATCTCTCTTCAATCCATCCACAGACCTCAAGAGGGGATTGAGGCGAGCAAAACCTACTTTTGAATCGAAGCAAACGGTGGCCGGACGAGCGAGAACGACGCCGGCGAAGTGGCTGGTGCGACTCGGGCACGGGGAGAGCTGGGTTTCCGTTTTTGGAAATCTGGCCTTCTTTGCAATTTCCGGAAAATTTCGTCCTTTTATACCAAAATGGAAAGTTTTTCCGAAGCCCATAACTTCTTCATACGAACTCCGATTCTCGCGTTCCGCATGTCCACGAACTCGTATCGACGCGCTCTACAACTTTCATGAAGGAAGTTTTCTAAGAATCTCAACGTATCAAAAGTCAACCTTAGCAACCCCCCTAAAGTCATACTTTTCGAATACAAATTCATCCGAAACACTTCCGCTCCATCCACGAGCCACAAAACCTTCCAACAACCACAATTTAAATTCCGGAAAATCCTCGGAATATACATACGAATTTCCGGGGCATCACAATGGGTAAGTTAAAACAATGTTTTGATATAAAATGATTTTCGAGAAGTATAATTTATAAAACTATAGTTGGTATTAGTGGTCATTCCTGCGTGAATGACTACGTATATATATTTATTTATGTGGAATATATATATATGGATGGTGTGGTGTTGGGATATGTATATGTTTGATGATTATATTGTTGAAAGAGTTATTTGGAGTTGTGATGTGACAATTGTGAGTCAGAAGGTTTCAGTGGTAAACCTGGGTTTATTTTGAGGACCGAAGGGTCCGAAGTTTGAAGGTTACAGTGGTAACCTGGATTTCTATTATGAAGGCCAAGTGGTCCGAAGTTTGAAGGTTACAGTGGTAACCTGGATTTCTATTCTGATGACCGAAGGGTCTGAAGTTTGAAGGTTACAGTGGTAACCTAGATTTCTATTCTGATGACCGAAGGGTCTGAAGTTTGGTCGTAAGGTTGAACCTCGGCAGAGGTGACAGGTTACGATTCAGTTGAGCTCGAGTCTGTCGTAGTTCAGGGAAGGTTTTTGGGGTTTTTCGTTTGTGTTTACGTGAGATTTGGATTTCTATGAATTCTATTGTTGATTTAATTGTAATCTCCTGAACTAAGTTAGATGCAGGGATTACCGCTTTTTGTTTTGTTTGTTTTCATGTAAATTCCTGAACTAAACTCTATGCAGGGATTTATATGATTTCTTTTGTTTGTCTTCATGTAAATTCCTGAACTAAACTCTATGCAGGGATTTATATGATTTCTATTGTTTTCTTTAATTGTAATCTCCTGAACTAAAATTTGACGCAGGGTTTACTATAATTTGAATTGGGTGACTTTGGTGATCTCCTGAACTAAACTTACGATGCAGGGATTACTAATTGTTATCTTGTGTGATTGTATGTTTGGTTGTGTTTGTGATCTTAAATATTGTTGCTTTATGTGATGACCTGGATTTTCTGTTATTTAATTTTAGTAGTTAATAATGGACCAATTGTACGAATATTTGGTATTGTGCTTTATTCGTAAGTTGTATGTGAGGTGGAATGGTTTTCCTACGTATAAATATTCGAATTTCACAGTTTAGGGGGTCGTGTGAAGTTTGACTTTTTATATGTTGGGATTCTCTGAAAACTTCCTTCACGAAAGTTGTAGAGCGCTTCGATACGAGTTCGTGGACATGTGGAACGCGAGAATCGGAGTTTGTATGAGAAAGTTATGGCTAGCGGAAGAAATTTCCGTTTTAGTATAAATAGGGAAAAATCAGAAATAATCTCATAATTCACATTTCCATTTCCGGAAACCTTTTTTTTTTTTTCTCTCTTTTCTCTCTCGGTCGACTCCTTCAGAATCAAAGTTTTCCGTCTGACCCGACCCGAACCCGGTGATCCGACCCGGATTTTCCGGCGATTTCCGGCGACCTCTAGCCATGAAACTTGCACAGAACGATTCGCCTCTCTCGTGCGGTCGTCTCTGTGGCAGCCTCTTGCGGCGATTCGTGGTGGAGAAAGTGCAGCAAGGCGGTGCAGTTTAAGGATTTCGGACCCGGTGGGAAATCCTTATTCCGACGTCGGCGGGGCTTCTAGCTGGGCTTGGGGAACTCAGAGCAACCTCCTTGATCGATCCTTGGTGGTTGTTTGGATCGATTCACGTAAAACTTGGTTCAACTCAGTTTGGATTACTGTTCACGGCTTGTGAGGTAGTTTTCGACCCTTTATGCTTGTTTTCTGACTTCAAGCTAGTTATGAAAGTTCACAAGCATGCTTAGATGAAGAACTTTGATGTTGGGAGTTTTGTGAAATATTGAGTTTTGGACGGCGGCGGTGCGCCACTGCCTGTGGCGGCGTTCCGGCGGTGTATGGGACTGTTTATGGTATTATATGTCTTCTACTCGTCGATACGAGCGTTTTGATATATAATACACATATTTTGGAGTTCGTATGAAATTGTTATGATTTTTACGGTTTCATACCGGTTGATTTATTCGATCCGTGAGGATTGGAGCGTCCGATCGACTTGTGGTTTGGTCATATTGATCGTGGACGTATTCCGGAGACTTTGGGAGGTCTCGGATGTGGTTTTGCCTTGATTGGCGCCACTTTGGGGATTTTAGTTCAAAACAGGGGTTTCGGACTTCAATCGTTTGTGAATTGTTACTAAGTGGAAATCGTATGTGATTAGGTACTTGACGAAGTATTTTGGACGGTTGTTTTGTAAATTGGCTGCTTTGTTCTTGGTTGAAGACGCAGCGGGAGTTTCGAGATGAGTAATCTCACAAGGTTCATTAATGAACGGAATACCTTTATTTTGAGAGTTATTTAGTAACTGCAAACTATAGTTGGTATTAGTAGGCATTCCTGAGCGGATGACTACGTATATATATATATTTACGTGAAATATATATGTTTTGGGTGGTTTGTGGATTGCGGAAAACAATATGCATGAAATGATGTTTTTTATTGTTTTGTGGCTTTTCGGAAAACAATGATTATGGAAATGTTGATTTCGATTGTTTTCAAAAGCGTTGCGATTTGTGTAATGTTTTTGAGTCCTGTGCGACTGTTTTGATGATTTGCTCCAAGGGACTGTGCGGCCCGAGGATCGAAGGTCTATGACCTTGCACTATGCCAAAAAATGCTTCAGACGACAGACCATATCTGTCGTCTGATGAAGTAAAAATCTGTTGTCTAAGTGGCTGCCGTCTCTAAGTCATTCAGACGACAGATATTCTCCGTCGTTTATAAGCTACTCAGACGACAGATTCAGTTTAAGTTCTGTCGTCTGAAGTACCTAATATTGAAGAATCGGAGTCTATCTGTCGTCTGAAACACCATACCACTACATATTAATGTTGTTGGAAATTCACTTCATCAACGGATTCAAAAAATAACTGTCGATGTAGTTAATGTAAGATGACGGAGTTTTTGATGTTTCTGTCGTTTGATTGAACCAATATTAAGCTTAGTTGATGCTTCTGTCGTCTGATTTGAAGAACAATGACAGTTATATGTTGACTGATTTCGTACACAACAACATTTATACCATGAGTTATGTTGTTTGAGATTTGTTTGGACTACAGATAATTTTGATTCTTGTGGTTAGATTTGGTTTCCAACTACAGTTTTAGTTGTTTTATGTTGTTTGAATGTCACTTAGAGTATAGTCTTACTCAAATTTCTGTTGTCTGAAGTAGTATTCAATCTCATTTTTCTGTTGTTTGTTTGCACTTTCAACCATTGTTTTAGTTATGTTCTGTTGTTTGAAGTTGGTAGAAACAACATATCAACACCTACTTCTGTTGTCTGAGAGCTATTTGACCTCTACTTTTCTGTTGTTTGAACGTGATAGAAACAACATATCAACACCTACTTCTGTTGTCTGAGAGCTAGTTGAACTCTACTTTTCTGTTGTTTGAACTTGATAGAAACAACAGATGATCATTTGTTTCTGTTGTTTCTATTTTCTTGATACAACATAAACCTGCATATATCTGTTGCCTTTCAACCATTTCAACATCAGTCATTTACAATCATCAAAACCATAAAATTGGACTAAAATCTGCATTGAAAATGATGGCTACGTTTCATTAATTGCATCAACATCATCCAAAATACAATCCATAGTTCCAACTCTAAACCTAGCCAACAGTTACATAATGATCAAGAGAACCAAAAAACCATCTCATCGATCTCGATCATTTACCTAATATTGCACTAAGTCAAAAACCTATAAGGTAAAGAAAGAGTAGCTAGGCAAAGCAACTGCATGCATAATTTAGGTTCATCAACACTTTCCATCAGTTATATATAAATGCACAAAAGCAGTTCCTGGTGCTACTCATCTACCTTAAACAGAACCAAAGTTAGAACTTCATAACATGATTTGACAATTCAGCTCGAACCACATCAATATCCTTCTGTGTGTAAGCAAGATTTGATATCCTTTCCCACTGAAACAAGCAAATGCAGCAAGTTATTATGATGCAAATGTAGCAAGTCCATTATAACTTGGTAGCAAACCTGAAATATGCCTATAATATGAACCTTATCATGTTGCATTTGCTTCTCAAAGTTACTTGCAGCAAGTCCAGGTACCTTATTATGTTGCATTTGCTTCTCAAAGTTACTTGCAGCAAGTCCAGTAAATCAACCTTATTATGCCTATACTGGACTTGCTGCATTTGCTTCTCAAATTTACTGGACATAATAAGGTTCAGTAACTTTCAGTAACTGAAATATGCCTATATGCAGTTGATCATTCTTACCTTGGTAGCAAACTCCAAGTTCTTGTCCTCCACAATTTCTTTCATATAACGCATGACGAAATAACCACAAGTCTTAGAATCAGTTTGCTAAATGACACACCTGTAAGAAGTCATAGAGGTCGTTACCACACCATCTGTCAAATTTCAGAGTGGCAAATATCACGTCTGTCAGAACTATAACTGAATCCCATACCAATAGGCTGGTCAACATACAACAGATTAGATGCCTGCAAAAGAAAGGAAAGAGCATTGTTACAGCTCTTGCAAAGGAACATAAAACCAATAGACACAGAGTCACATATCTTCAATTCAAATATTCAGAAAGTATTATACTTTGGATGGCCACAAATAAAAGGTCTTCATTCCAAAGTGGGTTTAGATTCCGAGCCTGAAGTGTTCTTGTCTTCATAACCTGGTTTCCAATCTGTACCTTGACATATGCATCTGGGAAACGATTCTTCTCTGATGCAAACAGGTCTTGTGCCTCTATAACATTCACACGTACATACCACAACCTTGGTGCATGATACACCTTTGAGCGAATCACTGCGGATGCAGCTGGTGAGCTATCAACAGGTGTAGCAAGATCAGAGTGCCATGCATCAGAAAAAGCCTCATCTGCTTGAGTGCCAATCCAGACTGCAAGCATCAACTCCCCCTCAATCTTTTCGCCTTTTTTGTCCTGAAGTCGGTACCACTCTGGAGCTAGAGGACTGTCAGGTGGAACTCTTAATGGAACCTCATTGATGTCGAACCTCACAATTCCCACAAAGTCATCTTTAAGAAGGTCCTTGTCTTTAACCACAACTTCTAACACAGATGCTTGCATGCGGTCCTTTGAAAAAGCGAAAACTTGATTCCATACTGGATTTTGTTGCTTCTCATAGTGTTTTGTAATCCCTTTGTAGTTTCCAATTCTAGCTTCAACAAAAGGATCTAGACTTCCAGTAACATCCATGGCAGGAAGCTCGCGAGCTTTAACAACCCTTACATAGAGAAAGTACATCCTTTCAACTAGATCATAGGTGCTTGCAGTCTTGTCTCCGTGAATAACACGTTCACCAACAACTCTCCCACCTCCAAGGTAAGGGCTAGTCTCTTTAAGTGCATAGTCATCAGGTTGTGATGCTGAAGCAGAGTACATGCGAACCAGCTTTGCAGGCTGCGTTTCAGATTTCATTTGATCAGCTTCATACTTGGGTACATAATGAGTATCTGGTGCAGCAGAAGCATTACGCTGATGTTGGCTCTGTTGACCTGGATTTGGCAGATGGTGAAAGGTGTGTCTTGCCTGAGATTTCTCACTCCGAAATGAGCTCATGCCAGGAGTCGAAACTCCTTGGGTCTGTGCAAGGCCTGGATCCTGATCAGTAAGGGATTCAGAAGCAGGCAATGGCATGGAGGACTTAATTGTTGGGTCATCAGTAACATAAACCTTCAAGCCGAGCTCTCCTCTTACACGTGAGAAGATGCCACGCTTTTCCAAAGGGTAATGCAAGACAACAGCATCAGAATAGGGGACAAATGAATTTCCAGTGAGGCTGATCTTTCCAAGAAAGGACCTGGAGTGAGTAGCTTTGACATCGTTGTAGACATAGGCCTCGAGACTAAGATAGTGGAGGTTTGAAGGATCAGAGATGTTGAAGTAGAAGCTCTCGTTCCAAACAGGGCTGAGGTCCTTTTCTTTTATAGTGCTGCGGAACCTCTGGCCATCGAAGTACAGCTCCACAAATGCATTGGATGAACCTTGCCCATCTTTAGGCAAAAGATTGTGGGCACTAACCACATCCACCCCTAGCTTGAGGTTGTTCATAGTAGCATATAACACTGATGAAATGGAAAATAACTAAAGGTACCTGCAGAATAGGGAAAAATTTAACATCAGACACTGATGTATGTATAACTCCAAGCACTGAAATGTAGCACAGAGATTAATAATTTAAGCTGAAAAAATGATAGAACAGGGCACGTCATGTCAAAACATTCAGGTAATTAACCGAAGTAGTAACCCTAGCTTTTAAGTGAAAAAATGAAATTTGAAGAGAGATCACAATAGGATGGACTGTACTAATACTGTAATGCATCTAGAAATTTCAGAGTAGCATACACAACATCTGATGAAAGTGTTAAATTTTGCATGGTATTTTTCCAGTCTACCAATGCATGGTTTTAATTTTACATAAGCAAAGGATAGGACATTACTTGTGAGTCTAAAAAATCTGCAATAATTCTGGGAAAGAGAGAAAGTGATGTAAGGTGAATCTGAATGAGTACTAGTTACCGTGTTAAACACCTTCAACATCTAAACATTCAAGTTATCAACAAATTGAATATTCAACTTCTGCTAAAATCTGCGAGAGAAGAAACACCTGAACTTAATCCATATGATGGCATGGAAGGTTAGCCGAGTCAAGAAAGTAAAGAACCACACAAACCCAAAAAAACAGAGAGAGAAACTACCAACAACAACTGCGGCAATAAAAAATTAACCCCCTAACAGAGTGTAGAAGATCTCCTTTTAACTTCTTCTGCTCATCTTAGAGTGCTGCTTTTCTTCTAATTACTTGAAGTGAAGAAGACTTGCAAAACTCCTTTTTTGGCCAGAATTAACTTGAAAAGCACTAAAAGTGAGTGAGACTACAATTAAAGTCCTTGAAGAAATTGTAAGGATTAGACTGGGAAAGCAAATAAGTCACCAACTTTGTAGCACAGAGCATGTGCAATAACACCACCCGGTACAAGGATCTTAAACACAAATTAAATATAAAAAAGTGAGATCCTAAAAGCTCGCTTAGAACACATGAGCTTCTTCACTGAATATTCACACCACCTAAAAGTTTCAAAATACAAAAGTTAGCCTTTGGAACTTGGATTTTGTGAGATCTGTTTGGTGATCCAGAGCTCCAGACAGTTCAGTACAATAATACAACCTTGAAAATATAATTTTAATTTAAAAAAAAAGTGATTTGCATGCTTCACCAAACAGATTGCAAAAGCTAAAATTAGAGTAGGAAAACAAAAAAGAAAAGAAAAAGAACATGAAAACCTGATCAGACCAGTCTAAGTCCTCAGTTTCAACACAAAAACAAAACAGTGAAATCTGCAACTAAAGAGCCTAAAATTGAAAATGCAGGTAAGCATTTCTGACTTATAAAGAAGCAATTACTCTTCAAGCCGAGAGTATCCATGAAATGAAAATAAACAATGTAATCCCCAACCGGGCCAAGGCTCAAGGAATTGCTTTCCTCGGCGTCTCCGTCACACGATTTCGTGGGTTCCGCCGCCTTCATCACCTCCTCAAACACCTCCACCAGCTCCTTCTCCATCGCCCCTAATTCTTTCAATCTTTCCTCCCTGAAATCCCTAAGTCAAATTCACACCCACGCACAAAACAAAACTTTGAATCACTGAATTGAAGGGAGACACTGGAACCTAACAGAGAGATACCTGGAGGCTGGAGGGCTAGAGGCGGAGATCGGAGACCGGAGACGGGTTTGCTAGTTGTAGAGTTGAAAGGAGAGAAGCTGGATAGGGAGTCTGGAGGGCTGGAGGTGGAGATCGGAGACCGAAGACCGGGAGACGGGTTTGCTAGTTGCAGGTTGCTGGGCAAGGAGCTCGGCAGTGGGGGCTGGGTGGGGCTTGAAAGACCGGAGAGGCAGAGATGCCTCACGCCGAGACGGGTTGGAAGTTCCAAGGAGAGAGAGAAGCTGGATCGGGAGTGTGGAGTTCCGCGGAGCTCCGGCGTCAGAGCCGGAGAAGGAGGATGGGAGCGGAGGCGGAGGATGAGGGTGATGAAGAGGAGGTCGGCTGTCGTGTGGTTAGGGTTGAGAAAGAAACTTTATGTTTTTTTGACCAAGTGTTGAGAAAACTCGGGTATAGGCTAGGCATCTGCTGTTTTTTTTTTTTTTTTTTTTTTTTTTTTGTAAATAGTTCACATTAAGTTTTAGTACGTTCAACAAAAAAAAAAATTTGTCCCGATAAACTTTTCCCTTTACTCAAACAACAGAATCTGTTGTCTGAATTCTCTAAATTATAACAAACTTGAAAAAGTTGAATTGGTGTTGATTTTGATACCATTTAGACGACATAAATAGTTAAATCTGTTGTCTGAAGACGTTCAAAAAAATCAGACAACAGAAAAAACGTCTTCTGTCGTCTGAGGGGTATGGTATGAAGCATTTTTTGACATAGTGTTGGGCAGAATATCAGGTAATCACGTCTTTGGCCGGACGAGTGGTTACGTTTCAGTTAGAGCTCTAGTCTGTCTGTCATATAGGTAATTCATGGAGTAACGGGAATTGGTTATTGATAACTCATGACATTACGTGTTTTAGGGAACAAAGTGTGAGTTGCTTCCTTATTCACGGTTTTTAAGGGGACAAGGTGCAAGTTGTTTTCTTTATTAACGATTTGGTATGACATGGTACGATTTGGTACGATTTGATACGACATGGTACGCTTTGGTACGTTTTGGTACGATTGGTAGAATTCAAGTGTGAGTTGTTTTCTATATTCGATTTGAAAGAAACCAAGGTTTAAGTTGCTTTCTTTTATTTCGATTTTGAAGGAAATTAAAGTGTGAGTTGTTCTCCTTTATTCGCGTTTTAAGAAATCAAAGTGTGATTTGGGTTCTTGATTGAAAAGTGCGGGGTTCATCCCGTGATTTTGGTGTGAGTTGTTTTGAGTTACTCATACGGGCTTGCAAAAGCTTACCGGGTTTGTTGTGTGATAACCCGGTGCACCATTCAAACAGTGTAGGGGTTAATCCTGCAGGTCAGGATAATCGTGGCTGAAGTTGGGGTTGCATACTTGCAGCTAAACGGTAGGAAGCCAATTTTGTGACTTTACCGTTATTTGGACTTCCGTTGTAGTAAGCTCTGAGGAGCATTTACGTTTTACTTTGTTGTTGACAATTTAATTCGTAAGTTTATGTATATATATGACTCTGAGGAGCGGGTCAATATTGACATAATGGGTTCAGGGCATCAATATGTGGGTAGTTTAAAGGAAAAAGTTTCCAGGTTTTTGATATTGATGACTGAACGATCACGCATGTATAATTATAGGATTATGTATCGATTTTTTTTTTATGTTAAAAATCAGGGGCGTGACACTTTAATTATCTCACGAGCTGAGAAATTATAAGCATGAGTGACGTGAGTCACTTTAATTGAGTTTACTCATACGGGCTGAAAAGCTTACCGGGTTTGTTTTGTTCAATCCCAATGCACTATTCTATGGTGTAGTGTTTATTGTGCAGGTTAGAATATCGGTTGATCGTTATCGAAGCTGAGGTGGACTTTCCGTCACGTGGGTGTAGAAGGGCGCTTATACTTATAGTCTTCCGCTGTGTAGTGAGTTGGTGAGAGTGGTTACACGTTGAATTGTCATTCAGTTTGATTTGTAAACTATCTGTAATGTAATATGTGACTCTAAAGAACGAGTCGGTATTGACATTGTGAGTTCAATTTGTTTGTTGCTTAGTTTATTTGAAAAAGTTTCTAAGAGTCTTCTTGTGATTGTTTGTTCTCGCGTTTCGGATTTGAATTCCTTTATTCAAAATTCGGGGCGTGACATGTACAATCATATGAATATGTATTTTTCACATTATATTTTCAAATTTGCAGGAACCCAACAAAGGTTGAATTCATATACATGTGTTATGCAAATCTATTAATCAAATGTACCTGTAAATCTATTGACTGAATTACATGAAATTTTTTCTACTCTTGATTGAAGAGAAAAAAAATTGTTGTTTAAATCTAAGCATGAGTATAATGAAAAGAAAAAAAAAATGAAAGAAAGCCAAATTTTTTTTTTTGTTTTTTTTTTAGAAGTAAGCCAAAATAATTTAGAGTCATTAGATTTTGGAATGATAAGATGGTATTTTTCTCAAGAATTACATGGCATGATTTGACGAATAGGTGATGTGTGTAGATAACATGGCATGACACCTAAGATTGAGGCCACAAATCGTTGGCCTCATTGAGGCCCCAAATCATTTTCCACTACAAAAACTGAATCGTCAACACTTCTTCTTAATTACAATTGAATTAAATTTTAAAGAATGAAAATCACACTTCTAAATTTGTAATCCACACTCATTCTTTCCTCTTTTAGAATGAAATTCACACTCCCATATTTTTCTTTACAAAAAGATAAAATTTAAGATACAAAAAAAAAGGCAAAATAGCCAAATTGCCCCCTAACTTTTCTCATGACTACCGATTTATCCCCTGACATTTCAATTTTGATTATTTACACCCTCACTTTTCTAAATGTTGCCAATTTACACCCTATAGTTAAATTTTAGACTTTCCATCCAATTTCTCCGTTAATTTGGTTAGCATGTGAGGGACCTTTTCGTCTCTACAATTTTCACCCAAAAAAAAAAACAAGAAAAGAATACAAAATTATTTTGTTAAAAAATAAAAAATAAAATACTGCTATTCGTCTTCCACAACTGTTTTTTTCCCCTCATCCTCTCATCTTCTTCTCTATCTATCTCGCAATTATCTTCTTCTCAGCATGACCTCTTCCTCTATGTTCTTTTTATCGAGATCAATATAACACAATCCCAATTAACTTGAATCAATCAAGATGACCTTCACATGCTTGCTATAATTTTAATTTTCATATTCCATACATATAAATATTTTAGTTTATTTGATGGCTTGTCAATCTTATACACAATACAAACACCTCCAACTGGAAACATGGAAGATCAAATTCTCATATGAATGGTTAAAATATTAATGACCAGTCCGACCTTCAAAGAAAAAGAAAACCAGAAACCTAAATGATCAAAGATCGTTTCTCCTTCAGTGATATGATCATCCAATCATTTGATGTGACTAGCAAATATTAATTAAGCGATCAGTTGCAAGCTAACGACCAATCTTGAAATAAAGGGAGTGAAGAAGAAGAAGAAGAGATGGACAAGGAAGAAGCGACAAAGGGCGTGTTTTTTTTTTTTTCCTTTTTTAATGAAGAACAGTTTTGTATTTTTTTTTTATATTTCTTTGACGATGTGTTGGTTTGTTTAATTTTTTTTTTTGGTGATAGTTGAAAAGACGAAAAAACCTCTCACTTGCTAATCAAATTAATGGAAAATTGGATGGAAAGTCTAAAAAATAACGATAGGGTGTAAATCGGTAACAATTAGAAAAGTGAGGGTGTAGGTAATCAAAATTGAAATGTTAGGGGGTAAATCGACAGCCATAGGAAAAATCAGGGGGTAATTTGGCTATTTTGTCTAAAAAAAATTGAAGTATGAATTGTAAATTAAGGAACATAAATTTCACTCTCTTTTTAGCTTGTTTTGTATTTTTTTTCAAATTGAACTTTCTATGTTATACTTTAGTTCGATACAGTAAAGATTTAAATTAGATTTAGAATTAGACTAGATCTAAAATTCAATCTCATTCTATATTATTTTTGTTATGTTTTTTTTTTTTTTTTAATAGCAGTATGTATTAGGCAGGATGAGACCGTGAGAGGATACAGATCCGGCCGTAAGGAGTACTCAAACTCATCTCATGTCCAAGTACAGCATACAGCCATACACTATGAGACCCCAAGCAACAGTCCAAGACTTCTGACAGAGCTCCAATTAGCAAACACATAGCCAAAGGTGTTGTGTGCCATGAACTGTGAAGCCGCCACATAACCCCCTTTGCATGCTGATCCCAAATGCTGTGCAGCCACGCATCTCTGTGCCCATACCCTCTTCCTCATCCTTGTCACCATTCTAGCCATTTCTCTCACCTCGATCTCTCACGCTAAACGTCTCTCCCTCAACCACCTATATAACCCACCCCTTTGTTCCCTCTTCATCAGCATTTCATTTTCTCAGCGTCCATTTCCATCACTCTTTCATTGTTTCTCATCTCCAATTTGATATTCTCATCGACATTACCATCAAAACATGAGCAGTGTGTGTGCCGAGCAGCACAAGTTTCACACCTCCCACCACCTCCTTTCATCCAAGAAAACCCACAACCTCCTCAGAGAAGTAGACATCCCACCGAGGAAACTCCTCACCCGCCGCACCGCCGCCCACCAAGACTTATCATTCTCCCACGACATGTACGGCACCACCGACTCTCTCCGCTTCTCTGCTTCCGACGAGGCCCTCCTCCGCAAGTTCCTCCCCTACAACACCGGTGCCTCTGACGACGACGACGACGACGACGACCCCTACTCCTCTGACCACTTCCGCATGTTCGAGTTCAAGGTCCGCCGCTGCACCCGCAGCCGCAGCCACGACTGGACCGACTGCCCTTTCGCCCATCCCGGCGAAAAGGCCAGGCGCCGTGATCCCCGCCGCTATCACTACTCCGGCACAGTCTGCGCCGACTACCGCCGCGGTGGGTGTAGCCGTGGCGACAGCTGTGAGTTCGCACACGGTGTTTTCGAGTGCTGGCTGCATCCGGCAAGGTACAGAACCGAGGCATGCAAAGACGGCAAGAACTGTAAGAGGAAGGTTTGTTTCTTTGCTCACACGCCACGTCAGCTCCGCATCTTGCCTGTGAATCACTCACGGAGCTCTTCACCTGATGAAGTGATCTCTCCTAGCTCGGGTTCTTGCAAGAAGAGTAACAAGTACCTGAACTCGGCCAACTCGCCGAGTTCGACTCACTGCTGTTTGTTCTGCCGTTCTGTGACTTCTTCCCCGACTTCTACTCTGCTCGGTATGTCGCATCTGTCGCCGCCGATGTCTCCCTACGGCGAATCCAAGTGTCACTTCTCTAGCGGATTGGATCAGATGCATGCTAGCGCAGCTGGGATGCTGAGCAACAAAGATGTGCTTTCAGAGCTCATGACCTCTTTGGAGGCCATGAAGTTCAATAACATGGAAGCAACTTCTTCACCTGTTTCATCACCAATCAGTTCTGCTGCTGCTGCGGCTAATTACCAGAATACCCCGTTGGTTGACGCTTCTTCATACAATGCTTTTGCTGCTGCTGCTGCTGAAGATCAGCAGCAACAGTTCATTCTTTCACCATCTACTCCAAGCCCTTTATCAGCAGGAATTAATTTTTTCAGTCGCGGTAGTAGTTCTGGAAATTGCTCGAGGAAAAGCTTGGTCTTCGATGAGCAGAACAATGCCACTGAAATTAATGGAGGGTGTGGCCCCGACCCTGATCTTGGATGGGTTAACGATCTCTTGATGTAATTTGAGGATTCTGACCATTGCATAACTGATCCATGAAGATATATGAGGAAATAAAGATGGTGGGTGATCCATCTGGAAGTGTACATATACTTACTGCACCAGTCGTATATATATGTTGCTATATATATGTGATTTGGTGTAAATTATTGTCAACTATTTCGGAATATATGTAATATTGTTGTCTGTTTTGATTCGATCATGATGATCATTTGTTTATGTAATTTGCTTTTAAATTCGAGAGAGTAATTAATTAATTAGGAGTTCTCTATGCATGTATAGAGAATTCTCCATTGTTAATTTCATGTATTCTTTTTTGTGATTGAACTGATTAATTTCTCGAGTGTGAACTTATTATTTCATGTATTTTGGTGCATAAATTACATATGCAAACTTATTTTTTGCGTGTTGAACCTAATTATAATTAACAATCTTGGCATCAAAGAGAAAAAAAGATAGCTTTCGCTAGAGAGAGATTTTTCCTCTACCTTCTCTCTAGAAAACCCTGTAGTACTATAGCTTTCCTCCTCCTCCCCCCTCTCTTGCTCGATCTAGATCATGGTCAGGAGAGTTGGGGGAGTTTTTTATTTTCAACTTTTATCAGTTTTCTCCTTTTCGTTTTCTTCCCACCGGCCGATTTTGCCCGGAGTCCGCTCCGGCCCGGTTTGGAAGATGGCGTCGTCTGTCCTTCTGGTGGTTTTGTCCATCACTCTGAAAGCGCCCTCTGGTTCTCCAGCTGCGGCGTCTGTCTTTCCCCTTCTCTGGCCTCATCCTTCCTCTGTTGAATCTCTCTGTTGCAGTTCAATGCATTGCAATGCACTTTGTGACATGGAGGTGTACAAAGAAACGTCTCCGGTGCATGCACCGACACTTCTGTCTGTTTCCTTGGTGTTATCTAATGATTCCTTTGATGTTTGCTTCGCGGCGGTGATTTTCAATATCGGGAGTTTGGGTGGATTTTGTGCTGGCTGCTTCCTGGTGGCGCGGTGGCTTTTTCCTGGTCGCGATTGCTGGTGGTGGTTTGCAGCTGTTCTTTGTTTTCTTTTTGTTGGCCTGGGCCGTTTGGGCTTGGTTGTTTGTTGACGGAGGCTTTGGGCCTCTTTGTAATTGGTTCTATCAATAAAACTTCTTACGGTTTGACCAAAAAAAAAAGAGTTCCGGAATTTTCTTTCTTTGGTTTAGTTTAATAGTTTCATGACGCTGACGATGAACTGTGGGAGGGGGTAATGCATATCTCTAGAGGCTAGGTGGCGAGCATGCACTGTTGGTTTTTGGCCTGATTTGGATACTAGTGTTGGGATTTGACGATTTGTTGTTGAAATGAAGTTGCTGGCAGTATCATACTCGTGCAGATGGCAAGGCTAGGGATCACTGATTAGCACTTGCTGCTAGCTTTGCGTTGAGGGCAGTTGTAATAATGTTCCTTTCTTTATATATAATTTCTTTAAAAAAAAAAAAAAAAAAAAAAACCAAAATTCAATCTTGGGGCCGTGACAGGTCCGGTGATTGCCCAAGATGAGTGCTGATGCATTTTAACCTGGTGACTAGTCTCCCAAGATGAGTCATTAGCTTTCACAACCGGTTTCTAGCGTGAGGCGACCGTCGACCGGTCACACGAAATCGTGCAAGTTATAGAAACCACAGTTTCGTTTACTGTTTGGTTTGGTTTAATCAAAAGTCCTGATTAACCTAGACACCAGGAGAAACATGAAAGGGTAAGCGAACGGTGTGAGGGAGATGTGAGGAAACATCTTGTATCGTGTTTGCTACTTTGGTTTTCCATTGTCTATTTGGCGAAATATTTCCAGGAGATCTCACCCTAGAAAACTCTTTGGCAGATCATAGATAGAATATGAAGGTAAAATTCACAGTACCACGACTGCCTACAAGGACCACGTACCCTTGATCAATTATGCGTACTATCTGTTTCCTAGGAGGGAAACTTATCTGAAACACAGCTAGAATGGTATGGAAATAGCCCATGAGGCTTTGTTTGGAATATGACCTTTTTCTTTAACTGGTAGGGTTTGTTGGCTAGGTGCAATGCTGGGTTAGGTGATCATGATTGTTACATATTCACAAATCACCAACAAATGGTGTGGGGAAAGGAGAGCAGCAGCCCATGCTCAAATGACGCTATAGGCATGCCTTCACCTTAATTGGGGTCACATTTTCAATTTTCAATTAATTAAAGAAATGCAAAGCTGAACTTTGGGACAAAAAGACCCATCATCTTCTTGTAAATGCTCGTGACACAGTTTATTATCCCCTATAATGTAAGGTATGGTTGACATCTGTGAATGGCTACTTATTAGGTGGGAGTAGGGACAATGCATATCGTTCTTTTCTGTTTTGTTTTCTTAGAAAATAAAAAATTGCTCTTTGTTTCCAAACATGGTTTATGGTGAATCTTATGATTCGGCAGAGAAAACTTGTGATCCATTTAGGGTGGCGTTGTTGAGTTAGGGGAATACAAAACATGTTTAAAAAGCATATGAAAGCTGTTTATGGAAAACGACGTCTAGAAGGTGATTTAGATTATTATTTAATTAAGTATGGTATCTCAATTTTGATCCTTAATTCTTGTTTTGGTGTGTGGAATTAAGGTTGAATAAAAAAACTCAATTCGTTTTTCGGTGCTTGTGATGCAAAAAGGAAATGAAACACTTTTCTGATCAAATAAAGAGAAAATATGATAGGATTAGGGAAGGGAAATGTTCTCAACCGGCCACAATACCGAACTTTTGAAGTTGAAGACCGTGCCCTTAGGACAACGGCACACGCCAACCACGACTCTTGAAACCATAAGCTCATCACTGAAAAATGGTGCTAGAACGTCAAAACCCGCCGCGTGACAATTAGCAACATTAACAGAGTTAGGGTTTGCTCTCTCTTACCTTGTTTGTTTCATGGATTTTAAGCTTGGGAAAAGGAAAGTGCTACCTTTCCTATGTTTATGTTTGGTAAGTGCAAGGTTTGGAAAATAGTTCTCCTTGCAAGGAAAAATAGGGATGACGATGAATCCTTTCATTCTCCTAAAAACCCATTTTCCTTTCTCATTTTCAACATTAATTACAGTGTCCCAACATTTGTTACACTATTTGTATGACTAAAATAATTCTAGAAAAGGAAACTAACACAACGGGATAGAAGGGCTGAGGCGTCTCCGAGTTTCTGGGAGCGACCTTGGATTCGAAACTAAGGTTTCGACTGGCGGCGGTGTTCTTTTCTTTGGCAAGGCAACGATTGTGGAGTGGCGAGGTACGGCGGCGGCGCGGGACGGATCTCAGCGTCAATCGTGGATTGTGGCCAAAGGCGTAGCTACACACGGGCTCTGTTGGGCTACAGTCCACCCCAAATTTTGAATTTGTAGCTTAATTATGGTTTAATAGATTAAATATTAAAAATTAGTCCACCTCAAATTTCTAAACTTAGCCCATATGTTATTTCTTTTCTTGTTTTAGTCATACACTAGTCTGCAATCACATGCTCTGCATGTGTACGAAATTTTTAATTTTTTAATTTTTTTTTTAAAAGGTGGGTAGTTATTGCAAAAGAAGTAGATTCACTGGTAGTTATTGCTGGTAGTTATTGCAGAGAGAAAATAGTGGGAGAGAAAAGTGGGGGTTGTAGAATCATTTTGACAGGACCCGCCCCGGATTTCACCCCGAAATCCGAAGTGGCCCTGCGGGGCCCACTTTAGAAGAAATTCTACCAAAAATTTGGCGGAACTTCCCCTAAAAGTAGGCTACCCAAAACCTGTAGGAAAACATTTACACTTCTAAATCATCCATCCTTATTCTCCTGGAGCCATCTGCTCCCCAAATCACAACTCCCATTTCACAAATATCAGTCTCAACCTAAAAACAATATTAATCTCATAGATTATCAGAGCAATACTAATCCCCTAGGTAACAAAGAAACAGAAATAGAATGAGTACGCGGAAGCAATGCTGTTGACTATGCCTTGACTCCATGTACGCCCGACCTCAACTAATTTCGCCTGCAAACTGGGCATTTGAAATCGAAGGGCCCAGGGGAAAGTATTGAAAACACGTTAGTGTGAGTGGACAAAAATAAATAATTAAGATGATTTAAATGAAGCAAACTTAAATACTTTCCCACTTATTTAAATTTATAAAACTTCGATGCATGCCACGTTTATAAAACACATTTCTTTAAACTCAAAATCTCGTGAAAACATACCAGCCCCGCTGGCTAAGAGATATCGGACTAGGCCCCGCTAGTCAAGTAATAATAGGATATGGGGAAGAGATATCACCATACGGGTAAAGGAGCCCCTTAGGCTCTTCCTACCCTCGACTGCCACCCACACATAGATTGTGTGAGGAGGAGAACTAATAACCTCGACTACCACTCACGTGAGGAGGAGAATAAATCACCTCGACTGCCACTCACAAACACAAAGTAAGTGAGGAGGAGAATAAGCTACCTCAACTGCCACTCACAAACACAAAGTAAGTGAGGAGGAGACCTAATCGAATGACCCGAGTATGGTGAGGAAAAACAATCGAAAACCGGTAAATCAGTAAGGCTTCCCCAACCTCGCAACAAAACACGAGTATGAATCCCATCCATACTCGGAAAATCTCAAGAAAATATATACTCCAATGACGTGGCCCCGCACGCCAAATTTCTAGAATTCATAAACCATTAGGCGAGAAATAATCGATAAAATAATTCAATCGAAAATTCCATTTTCGAAAAATATTCCAAAAATCTCAATATCGACGAATAAAATATATTAATAAATTCCGGAAATCACCTCGGAAAGTAATTCGTCGAAAATCACTTAAATCATGATTTCAAATAAAAGCCATATATCGGAGATACTTATCAAAGGCTCAAAATCCATTCCCGAATCATAATTGAAAATAAATTATAATTAATCTCCGAAAATTTAATCATATTCCGAAAATAAATCATAAAATCCAAATCTGAGCATAATAGATTCGTATATGAAATTCATATGGAAAAACAATGCCAAAATTAAAATCCAAGGCAAAATATTATGCTCGATAATAAAATGATAAATAAATTATTATTTCGGGAAAAATAAATGCATGCATCATTCTTTAAAAATAAAAGTCCACTCACAGTACTATTCAGGTGATCACGCATACGAGTTCCTTCGTCGAGCAATCGCTCGGTGCGTCACCCTGTACACAATTATATTCCGTGAATAACTATTCAACAAATTAATACGATTCCTAAAATCAATTCCTCATAATTACATCTCCACTTCTCCTCGGATTCAACCCACATTCTACCACTAATACCAATTCGTTATCTTAAAGGTTCCAAGTCAGAACCGAGAGATATCCGACGGTCGGATTCTCATAATTCGATAATCGAAACCCTAAACTTCAAAAATTCATAATTAATTCCAAGTTTCTCCAAAAATCACCAAACTTCACAAACAAGCTCTACAACATTTATAGAATTTAATGGGCTAAAAACTGGAATTAAAACACTGCCCTACACGCCTCCACGCGCCACCCACAGTGGCGGCGCGTGGGACCCACGCGCCGGTGGCCACCACCTCCAATGGCCACCAAATTTGGACAGCACCACCTACTCATCAGACCCAACCATTCATTCAACTACAACAAGTTCCGATTTTACCTGGAAGAGCTCCAATTCGGCCGGTGAAAAATTTCCAGAAATTCCAAGAACCCTAGAAATTGCAAATCGTTAATTCGACCTCTACACTGCAAATTGAAATGAAAGACCTTAGGGGAAATGATCTATGTCAAAAACCGAACCTTCGATGTCAATTTCGTGGCCGGAATCGGAAGAATCGCCGGAAAACCCCAATCTGCTACAGTGAAGTTCACGGCTCCAAATCGAGCTCCACCGGTCGAACCACCGCAAAACACCACCCCAGGCGTGTCAAGGGAGAGATGGCGAGCCTGATGATGTCCGGATTCCATCGTGGGGTGGCCGGAAAAGGAAGAAATCGGAGGGAGAAGAAATCGGGCCGAAGAGGAGAAAGGATCGGGGGAGAGGAGAGAGAAAAGCCGGTAAGTTTCCCAAAATGGAAACTTACCACAGTAAATTGGCTATTTATAGAAACTTACCCTGAACAGTAACTATGAACAGTAACTTTAATCTTTCGCTTATAACTTTCGCATACGAACTCCGATTTTTACGAACCACATATGCACGCACTCGGTTTAACGTCCTCTACAACTTTCACACAGGAAGTTTTCTCAAATTTTGACCCGATCAAAAAGTCAACTTTTAGGGCCACTAAAGTTACCGAAAAAGAGTAAAAGTAAATCGAATTGTCGTTTACTGTCCAAATGACTAGTAAGCCGGTGAATTAAGATACGGGATGTTACACATTTCTTTTTAATTTTCTTAATAAAAATATATTTTTGTTCAAGTATATCTAGAATATGTGTCTGGCCCAAACTCTAGGTTACTTGACCTAGTTGTAATAGGGTTTTGAATTAGAGATATTCATAGATATCCGATTAATTGTACGATTATCTTTCATTGTATAACTCTGATTCTATGTCTTGTAATCCTCTATATAAAGAGGTCCCTATTATCAATGAAAGCACGACTTAATTCTCTCCCAATTCATTTTTTATCAAACACGTTATCACCATGAAACCCTAACCCTGAAACCCTAAATTCGTAGCCTTCAAACCCTAGCCACCACCGCCGCATCTATTGAAGCCCTCAATCTCAGGATTCTACAACCGGCGGCGAAACAATCGGAACTGGTCAGAAAACCACTGAACCGGCCACTGGAAGTATCAAACCAGCCCTCCAATAAGAAAAAAAGGGATCCTTGCACTGGTTCACCACCTTCCGGACCTTCGATTGCTACCAAATTTTGTCACCAGCAGCGTCTAGATCCCAGGATTCAGGAACTGGAAGCAGAACTCTAAAAACCGGTCTAGAAGTTGCTGAACCGGCCTGCAGCAAAACCGGCAGAAGAAAGAAAAAAAAAGAGGAAGGAGAAGCCCAAAAGAAGTCAAAGCCCAGCCCAGAAGAAGTCAAAGTCCAGCCCAGAAGAAGTCAAAGCCCACTGACGCACTGACCCACAAACACGTCAGCACACAGGGCTCTGCCATATCAGCACCGGCGACTTTTCCGGCCAAATTTTCCGGCGACCTATTTCAAGGTATTTTTTACTAAAAGTTCCCGTTTTTTGAGTTTTTATTCAATTTCTCTTCTTTTTCTCGGGGACTTGCAAACTCCCTTCTTCTACCCCCCCTTTCTTCATCATAGGGGAGACCTAATTAAGCCTAACTGTGGGGGTTCGTGTTCACTCCAAGCTTGGAGCTTGTTGAGATCTCCAAACTTAGAGTTTGTAGAGAATTTATGATCGACCACTTACGTCATTGTTTCGATCTAATCCAATACCTCTTGGAATTGAATTTCTTGGAAGCGATTACGCTAAGAAATTCGTAATTTGTTGGAAACAATTACGCTCAGAAATTTTATATGTTTTCGTGGTAGTTTTTTCCGCTCCGAAACTAACCCTTTTTCTTGTTCTCTTTCAGGATGAGTAACTTGAACAAATTGAACTTTACTTCATTGGGAACAACTGGCTCTGGATATCACAAGTGGGTTCGTGATGTCCGCCAGCATCTCAAGGCCGATGGAATCCTGGATACGATTCTCGAGCCTAGGCAGGACGTGCTAACTGTTGAGCAAGCTCAAGCTTTGGAAGCAAATAGAGCAGCCTTAGAGGCAAATAAGGCAAAAGTCATCATCCTAATGACTCATCATATGGATGATTCGCTCCAGTACAAGTGTATGAATGAAGAAGTCCCCAGAAGGCTGTGGGTCTCACTCGAAGAAAGATTTGACAACTTCCGTGACTCCATGCTTCCTGACCTAGAAGTGAGATGGCATAACCTCCGCTTCTGTGATTTCAAGTCAGTTCTTGACTACAACTCGGAAGCACTTCGCATTAAATCCTTAATGGAATTCTACGGTAAAGAGATCACAGATGCGATGTTGATTGAGAAAACTCTATCTACTTTCCCCGTCTATGCATTGATGGTTGTTAAGAACTATCGAATTGATGTTACTGCAGGACAGATCACAAGGTTTCATGAGCTAATTGGAGTTATGAATGTCGCTGAAAAGCATGACAACATTCTTGTGAAGAAATATAATTCGAGATCCGTGGAAACATAACATATTCCGGAATCCAATTATAGCCGTGCCCCTTGATAGGAGCATTTTAATGCGACGTTTTACTTGTTTTTCCCTACATTTCTTGCGTTATTTCCTTATTAAAACTCTGTTTAGGAAAGTTTCCATTCTTTGATTGGGAAAGTTCCTATTTGTAGAAAGTTTCTATTTTTGTAGTTTCTATTTATCATTTTTAGTAAGTTTCCATTTTTCTGTAGTTTCTATTTTTCATTTTTGGAAAGTTACCATTTTTCATTTTAGGAAAGTTTCTATTTTTCTTATTAGTTTCTATTTTCAGGACCTCCGAGCTAAAAAGTGGAAATGAACTCACAAATGGAAAGAGGAGCTTGCGAACACCAAGGGGAGCAAAAATGAGATGCAAAGGACCACACAATTGAGCAGAAATGAAGCTTTCCTGGTCCAACCAGGAAATCCTGTTCGAAAGAGGAAACTGTGTGAAGCAAAACTCTGAAGCCCATTGAGATGTGTGATCGAAATTAAGATGGACTTTCGGCAAAAGTGGATAAAGCCCATGTAAACTAGGGTTTTGTGACGTCAAGAGAAAAATGTGGAGACTTAAGAGTTTTGCCGTCCAAAGCAAGAGGAAATCAAGGAAGAGTTTTTAAAAAGGAAAATATATTTTCCTTGGGGATTAAATTTGCCGTGTAATACTTAAGGAGAAAAACAAGGTGACAACATGGGAATTAAAGATGATTGATTGAGGATTTCAAGGAGAGATTTTCTAGGGAGACTTTTATGGGAAGGAAATATTGTTGGAGAAATAATTTGGTGTGATTGCCAACGTGAAAATCAGAAATAATCAAGGAGATGACGCCAAGAGAGATTCAAGGGAGAAATAAAAGGAAAGAGAAAAAGGTGGAGACCAAGAAAAGCTGAAAACGTGTCTAGGTGCATCCCTAAATTCCCTAAAGGAATATTGGCCGAAATTCATGAAGAAAATCAGAATAATTCCAAGGAAATTCGGCAATTAAATATTAGGGAGGTATTTTAGAGAATTTTGATTGGTTGGAACACATCACATGGATTACTTGGCATTCTATGATTGGTTGGACTACATCACAAAGCTTACTTGGTGAATTCTCATTGGTGGAAGCTATGTGGAAATTTCTGATTGCTTTGTGAACCCTAGCCGTGCTCCTATATATACCCACCTCTTTGACGTTGAAAAGGGTTCCACATCCCTTAGAAAATTCAGAAAAATTATATTGTTGCCGTGAGCTTCTCTCATTTTCTCTCCATCCTCTAAAGCAAGCCACGGAGTTCAAGCAAGGCCGAAGGGAGAAGAAGTAGCCGTGACTATTCCTCCACCATCCACCATTGAAGACTTGCTTTCAAGCTTCAAGGATCACAACGAAAATCATCCATCCTCATCTTCCATCCACGGTGTAATTCGACCTCTACTTTGTAACCTTTGTTTGAATTTCGTTGGTTTGCTTTAGTTGACATTCATGATTGAACAAAGTTATTATTTCTGGAATTTTTATGATTAAATGAGAATTTTCAGATTCTATTATTGTAATTCGAGAGTTGCTTATGTGGGTTTGTTTAATTAAATTTGCGTTATAGATAACTTTTGTATTTTAATCTTATGTAGTTGCAAACACTTAGGGTTTCGATATAATTGGTGCTAGGTTTAAGAACATGAAATCGACTTTTCGTTTTGTGTAAACTTGAATCAAAGTAGTAAAGGTTTTGAGCAAAGATCGAATTTAATTAACGAGGATTGCAATTAGGTGGACTTTTCCGTACTAAGTTGTACACTTGAGTTGATAGCCTTTCTCTATGTGTAATGCGTTAAACATGACATGATTGACTAGCTTTCTAGGGTTTGATTGCATGTTTGATAGGATTAATCTAGGTGCTTTCGCTTAGGTTAATTAGCATTGAAAAGTAAAATATGGGAAATTGTTTGCTTTCGAACGTTTCACATGATCAACTCCTTTCTCATGACTTAGATCAACAATATTAGGGTTTGAATCGATTTTAATCATAAGTTTCGGTTTTGATCTTTGTTCTCTCATTCCATTTGTATTTTTATGTTTTTGCATTTTAATTAGTTTGTTTACTTTATTTATTTTCGAAAATCAAAAAACCAAAAATCCCCCCTAATTTCGTGTAAAATGTTTATAATTGTAAATATCTTTGTGAATATTATACTTTGTTTTAATTTTAATTGTTTAATTGTTTGAAAATGACAGGTGTACCCTCAATCCCAGGAATAGAACGATCCCTATTTGCTTATACTACTAATGATATTTCAGGGTTAAATTATGCGCTTGCAAAAAGCTCATCACCCCTAAGAGAGGGCGTCAAGAGCGAAACCCTAATCTTAGGGATACTTCTGGATGTTTTGGTTCATATAATCGCTCTACTTGGGAAGGTAACCGCCAAAATAGGCGAACACAGAACCGAAGAGGTCAACGTGGAAAGAGAGAGAGAGGCAACGCCTCTGGCCATGTTGGTGGCGCCACCAACACTAAGAGCCATCTAAATGACACTTTCAAAGCACCTCAATCAATGGAGTCTGAGCAAAGAGATGTATGTTCTCGATGTGGAGTATCCGGTCATTGGGCACACATTTGTAGAGCTCGTGAATAAATTGTCACCGCCTACAAAGCATATTGTGAAGCAAGAAATTGTCACCGAATAACTGAACATGTAGCTTACAAATGTGGTCACTACGTATCTATATGGGGATCTAGATATGGAATATACATGAAGGTTCATGGTGAACTTCATTTATCCAAGTCAAGTAGCTCTAGACCACGGAGCGCGTTTACAATAAGGTTGAAACGCTCACTAAAGTGACTATTTGATTGGGAAGGGATATGCCCGCGAGTTTCCATAACAAGTTTCGGATTCTATCGCGGTTCATGTTGGACATGATCTTCATTGGAAGTCCTTAAAGAGTTAAGAGAAACCGCGCTGAACACTTGAAATTTGAGTTTGAGATGAAGGATTTTGGGAGAACACGATTATGTCTCGGTTTGGAACTTGAGCATCGTGTTGATAGATGCTTAGGCATTTTGACAAGGTCAAACCTTCAAGCACCCCCATGATCGTCCGTAGTCTTGATCCTGAAAAAGATCCTCTTCGTCCAAAGGATGATGACGAAGATGTGCTAGAGGCAGAAGTGCCTTACTTAAGTATAATAGGCGCATTATTGTACTTAGCTCAATGCACAAGACAGGACATCTCATTTACCATGAACTTGTTAGCTAGATATATCTTTACGCCAACGCGACGCCATTGGATTGGTGTAAGAAATTGTCACGCCTCGAATTTTCGAATAAAGAAATTCGGATCCGAAACGCGATAACTTAACAAGCACAAGAAAATACTTAGAAATTTTTTCATCTAAATTAAACAACTAAACAAACTCAGCTCACAATGTCAATATCGACTCGTTCTTTAGAGTCACATATTACATTACTTAGAGTTTACAAATTAAACTGAACAACAATTCAATAAGTAAATGCACCCACCACACTCACTACACAGCAAGACTCAAACCAAAGTACCCTACTACGTCCAAGCTACGATAACAACAAAACCTCAGCTTCGACTACTGTTACTCAGACCTGCACAATAACCCCTACACCATGGAATAGTGCACCAGGTTGAAACAACAAACCCGGTAAGCTCATGAAAGCTCGTGTGAGTAAACTCCGAACAACTAACATAACACATGCTTAAACCATCTCAACCTAACAAAATCGATATGCAATTATCACAACAAGAACAAAAAGTTCATATGCTACAATATCATGCTCACGTAACTTAACTCGAACTAAACCCTCATGCTTTGTCTCTCGATTCATGTATCTAATTTCCCACAGCTTCAATTATACAATAAAACTCCAACAACATTTTAATTAATCTTAATCACCACAATCAATCAGACCATCCTCCATTTGCCTCAACGACACAACTACGAAATCTCACACATTGCCTCCAAACATAATGCATTTGCCAAATTATGACATCACAATCCATTTCACACTCACTACAAATCCCAAAGCACAACTGAACTCACAATAAGACTTAAGTAAAATCAGTAATCCTTGCATAGAAACTTAGTTCAGGAGATCACATTAAAACAATCAATAAAAATCATAGTAATCCCTGCATAAAATTTAGTTCAGGGAATTACATTAAAACAATCAATAAAATCATAGAAATCCCTGCATAGAATTTAGTTCAGGAGATTACCAAGAAAACAAACAATTCAATAATAGAAATAAATAGAAACATTTACTAAAAACATCCATTAATAACGCCAATCACCACATAGGTCATCACACAGATCATCACACAGGTCACCACACATGTCGTCACATAATATTGTTTCCTCATCTCCAACAACCTCAAACAATAATGAAATCATTTTCCAAATATTGTTTCTCAACTCAAACCATACCTATTTCTTTCAACTTCTTTGATTTTTGGCAATCCCTGCACCATTTCATTTTGATGCAGTTGCTTGAGACTTTGAAAATTCAAATGTCCAAGTCTTCAATGCCAGAGCCAAGGATCATCCTGTAGCTCCATTTTTCTTGCACTCTCTATTGCATATTTGAGAGTCAAAGGAAAACCTTCTACCATCAGTTTCTTGCTGCTCCCTCTCTCGAAAATCTTGCAAGTATTGTCACCAAAGTGTAGGTGATATGAGTGCTCAATGAGCTGACCAATACTTAGCAAATTTGAATCAAGATCTGGAACTAATATTACATCCTTGATGAACATTTTTCCATTTTTGGTTTCCACCGCAATGCTTCCTTTGCCTTTTGTGTCAACCAACATTCCATTTCCCATCTTCACTTTAATGATGCTATTGTAGTCAATATCATACAGAAGATTAGCATTCGCAATCATATGATTACTGCAAGCACTATCAACAAGCCACACATTCTCACTCACTTGTGTAATTACATCATGGCTTACAGAGAATATGTTGGTATCACACTGTTCTTCAATGCAGTTTGCTTGTTGATTGCCTTTAAAGTTACAATCCTTCTTGACATGACCAAACCTGTGACAATTTGTACACTTTGGTTTTTCTTTAAACCAACATTCACCATTGTGCATTTTTGAGCAAATAGAACACTTTGAATAACTTGAACTGCTACTTCCTTCATTGTTTTTCTTCACTAACTGATCTGATTTACCTTCCCACTTCTTGCCTCTGTTTTTCCAATTCTTCTTCATCTTTTGGTTTCCCTTTTTTGAATTAGAACTAGATGGCTCATCATTCTTCTTATTTGAGCTAAGACTCAGTGTTTGAAAAGCTTTTTCAGATAGTTCATCATGACTCATTAACCTCTGATCAAAAGCCTCAAGTGTCCCCATCACATCTTTGTACACCAAGAGTTTCCATATCCATATCTCTAGTCCCCTCTATTAACAGCTCAAACCTTTTATGAGCCTTTGAACTCAAGCAGCAGAACATTCCAAGCTGCTTTGGCTATTTCTTCATTTGAGATTCTTGGAAAGATCTCATCTGAGATTGAGTTTTTGCATCTTTCTTTATGTTTGTCTTCAGCTCCAATTTCTGAGCATTAGACATCTTTTCAATTTCTGGAACTGTATAGCCTTCATCCACATAACTCCATAGGTCATGTGAGAGGAACATGGTTCTCATCTTGATCATCCAGAAGTCGAAGTTCTCTCCACTGAAGATTGGAACTCTGATTTCTGATGAGTTGCTTGAACTAGCCACATTAGATCAGTAACTTGTGTTTGATTTTTTTTAATCCAACAGTTGATACTACCCAGTTGGTATTGATCAACAGAGCTCTGATACCAGGTTGAATATTTTTGATAGCTTCTACTTTGTATTTGAACAAAATATAATAGAAACCACAACTTTGTTGATTTGATTAATTTGCAGTAGCAAATGAAGCAAGAACAGATGAACAAAAACTCAGCAAACGTTGTGCTTTGAGTTTCAGAATTGTTCTTTTTTCTGATCTCCACTTTTACATCAACTATCACTTCCCTTATATAGGGTACAAGATTAACCTACAAAATATCTAGAATGAAAGCATATTAGCATATTAAACAAAAAAATCCAGACAGAAAAGCAAATTTGAGTTATACTAGACTGAATAAATTTGAGTTATACTTACGTATATATATATATTGTCACAAAAGTTATCGTACGTATCACAATATTTGGCATAATGCTCATGAGTTCTACCTGGGAGGGGCAAGATATTACTTAAGTTGCTCCCGAAAGTACTAGATATTTTTCAGTATGTAGTCGGACAACAAGCAAATTATCTATATGTGATAATATACCGTAGCTCCTCTGCACTTAGCTCGTGATTGCAGAGGATTGTTAGTGACAATTCCTCTTTTTCAGAAGAATGAGAGATTTCTTATAATTAAGAAGAATCATATGCCATATAAGTGCATCTTATATGTAATTTTTATTTTATCTTATATATTTATATAGATATATTTTTAAAGAGTGAGGACTTTTGGATCCAAACTAACACCACTTTTGATCCAATTTGCTCCTTCCGCTCATTGATAGAAAATTAATTAAACATTTGATCCACTTTTGTTTCCTTTACTTTTGCTTAGAAAGTTTGGAAGTTATCTGCTCTTTTTGACCATCCAAAGACTAGTGATAACATGATCCAATGGCAAAAGCTCAGTTTATTGTATGCTAAAACTCACCTAATTTGTTCGCAGTTATGGAATGCGAGGTATGATTGATTTTTAGGCATACAGCCTCATCCAGCAATAATTATCTATGTTGCTGCTGCATATGGCTCTAGCTACTGGTCTCAAGATAGTGTCCAAAAGTTGCTCCCCTTCTAATTTACTGATGGCTCTGTTAAGCAGAGCAAGCGGGCTGTTATAGGACACTTGATCCTAGATGATACAGGTTTTTCCCGACATGCGGATTAAAAATGGTAGGGAACGGCAACCGTTCCTCTAGGTGAATTTTAAGAAGAGAGCATGGATTATATACTTCAAATTTTTATGCTTGAATGTACTTGTACTTGTATTTTAAAACTAAGGATTAATTCCAGTTTACCTACCTGAACTTTCACTCAATCTTCATTTTTGTCCCTGAACTTCCAATTTCATCAAGATTACCCCTGAACTCCCAATTTTCATCAGCCGTGTCCGGTTCTTCAACCTCCATCCAAAATTTCCGTCAATTTGTGACGTGGCAGGAGACAGAAGGGCTAAAATGGTCAATTTGCATTTCTTTTGCCTTTTTTTTTTTTTTTGGGAAGGGGATCATTTTTTTTTTTTAAAAAAAAAAACCGCAAATCCTTTTTTCTCCACATCTTCTTCTCCATTTCCGGCACTAAGGATCTCCAGATTAGGGTTCTCTATAGCCCCGTGAATCGCCTCCATCAGATCTTCGAAACCTTAGGGCTCAAGTAAGACAAGAAGGTCCTCCCTTCGATCTGCTTCCTATCTATCTTTATGGCGGCGGCGTCCTCTCTTCGTTCTTCTTCTTCTTTTTTTTCTTCGTCTTTTTTTTCTTCTTCTTTCGATTCTGGGAACATCTTGGTGTTGCACATATGGGAGAGTCTACCTCTCGACATTCCCGAGGTTTCTGGGGTGTTAGTTATCCAAGACGAGCTTTGATTGGGGAGAATCGAAGGAAAGAAGTCTTCCGGGGTCCGACGGGTTCTGGGTATTTTTAGGCGGCTCAGACAGTGACCCTCGATAAGTAAGGGGCCTTTGGACATTAAGTGGATTTCTGATTTTGAGTACTGAGATTTATGAATTGGATCTTTGAAACTCTCTGCGATAGGTTTGCTGCGACCAAGCTCCTCCTCCGCTGACATGGCCGGCGACAGAGAGCAGCCCTTGAGTTTGGTAGAGTCACCGCTTGTGACGGGGATGGCGAGGCCGACAATCTAGAAGGTTAGGATTCGTGAGGTGAAGAGATCGATGACGGGGATGTGGGTGTTGGCGGAGATCGACAGTGATTTCAGGGATAGATTGGGGGGAAGTGGTTGGAGGAGTTGATTTGAAGGAGGGGTGGAGAGAGAGGATTAGGAGGGTGCCCAGAGAAAGAGTGTGGAGGGAGACCGGCCCAAACCTGCGATTTTCTCTGGTCGAATCTCGAATGCCACCAATACGCCGTCGTATTGACTTATTGAAATCCCCGGAAAGCTCCACAATTTCGCTTATGTGACCGCTTCTTTTTTTGCTCCGAGAATGGCGGTTACTAACACCACTACGTAGACGGTGGCCACAGACGACGCGGTGGAGGGGCTTGGTACTGGGCCCACCTAGAGCCCATTCTGGTTTATAACACCGACACCAGGCTACCCAAGGCAGTGAAGCTCCAGTGCACTCTCTGCGAGGCCGTTTTCTTGGCGTCGAACCCGTCACGCATGGCGTCGGTGCACCTAAAGCGCAGGACTTGCCCCAATTACAGCTCGGTTTCCAAACCCATTTTGTCTCCGTCGCCAATATCGACTTCTTTGCCCAACTCCGCTCCGCGGCCGCTGTCCCACCATTGCCGAAATTTTTGCTCTTTCGAGCCTGTTGGTGTTGCCGTGTTGGGCAGAGAACAGTTGAAGAGTAGAGATATATATATTCATTTATGTATAATATAATTAATATTGTTTTGGTTAAAAAAATGGAAAAACATTCACAAGGGTATTATCGGAATTTTGCCCTTCTGTCATCTGCCACGTCACAAATTGATGGAAATTTTGGATGGAGGATGAAGAACCGGACACGGCTGATGAAAATTGGGAGTTCAGGGGTAATCTTGATGAAATTGGAAGTTCAGGGACTAAAATGAAGATTGAGTGAAAGTTCAGGTAGATAAACTGGAATTAATCCTAAAACTAATTAGTTACAAATTTAAGAGTGTGTCAGCAAAATGATTCATATATCTTAAATTAAAATTGATTTATCCAAAGCACAGAAAACGTCTAATTAAGAGAGAATCCATGTGCTTTTAGTTTGTGTAATCAATGTCTTCCAAATAATTTGTTTGATAGAGACCAAAATTATTATTGGTTTGCTATTCAAGATATAAATGATTGAATCTCCTGCACTTTATTGTTCGATACAATGCCCACTTTCTCAGTAGAAGCCTCCACCACGTGAAATGTTCAAATTCAATATGTGTAGTATTGTAGCCAGGTCAGTACAGTGCATGTGCATGTGGTGATCTTAGTTCATGATGATGAAGGTTAATGTCTCATGCATTCCCAGTATAGTGCAGCATCCACCTTAGAGGTTGAAAGCGATATTTCTGTCCAAGCCACTGATCAACTTCCTTAAATTGATGGTCGAATCTTATAATTACTTTTTAGAGGAGCTGAACATGGTCTCGCTCAATAATGATGAACTTGTTTAGCATGTAGGGGGGTGGCACAGCATGCATCTTGTTCTCTTTGCAGGTGGAGTTGGAAGTCAATCTGGACCTTACTTTTTGGTAGCATTAACAATGTGATAGCAACATAAAATGCGACGTTTATAATGTTTAAACCCTATATTTTGCTAAGTTATTTCCTTTAAATTGATCAATTTAACTTAGTTAGTGTTTTACAGGTAAAATGGAGTCTCAAAGTCCAAAAATGGCTAAGGAAGGCACAAGTGGCACATAAATGGAAAGAAATGAAGAAATGGAAGTTCTCCCAGTTTGACTAGGAAAAGGAATTCCAGTTGGAGTAGGAATCAGAAGCTGACTTGGACTCAAACTCTTAAGTCGCGAAAATTAGGAGTTCTACTTGGACAAGGAAACCCAATTCTACTCAGAGAAGGAAACCTAGTGTGACAAGGAGTCCATGTTGGATAAGGATTACTCAAGAAGGTTCTGGAAGAGTGTAGAAGCATGGCAGAAAAGAAGTTTGTACTCAACTAGGAAACCTACTTACATATGGAGTTCTACTTGCACTAGGAGACCTGTGGAAGCTAGGAGAAGCCCTTGGAACGTTCATGAAGCATCTAGAAGTCTCAAGAAGGATCATATGCCGTGCACATGGAAAGGAATACACTTTGGATTCGGTTTTGAGAGAAGTATGGAGTTGGAATTCGAAGTGGAAAAGGATTGAGAATTTCCGTGATATTCTTGAAGGTTCTTGAAGATTCTTGACGTCTCAACTCTTCAAAATAGGCATGGAAGACATGTGAGAGGCATGTGATTGATACGCTCAAAGCAAGCGCATAATTTAACCCTATAAATATCATTAGTAGTATAAGCAAGTAGGGATCGTTCTATTCCGGGGATTGAGGGTACACCTGTCATTGTCAAACAATTAAACAATTAAAATTAAAACAAAGTAATATAATCACAAAGATATTCACAAGTATAAACATATTTACGAAAAAGGGGGAATTTTGGATTTTGGATTCGAAAATAAACTAAGTTAAGAAAACAAATAAAACACATAAACATAATTAAACGAATGGAATGAGAGAACAAAGAAGATGGAATGGATGAAGGAATATTTTTAGAGTGAGAGGAGAAGGTGTTTATATAGGGAAGAAAAAGAAGAGTGAAATGATAAATGGAAGAAAAATAATGAAAGTGGTTTGTAAAATATGGAAAAGATGGAGTAATGATGAAATGAAAGCAAGGCATGAAGGTGTAGAAGTATGGAAGTGATGATGATCTATTGGAGCAGAAAAATATATCCAAGGAAAAAGAGAAAAGCATCTAGCTTTCTTCATGTGGGTAGGAAACTTGAACATGTGGTGTTGAGCTGTTTTTAGATCAGTTTCTGCCCCTTTATTCCTTCAATTATTTCTCCAACAAGCATTCCCAATTTCACTATGACCTCTTCATAAAAAATGTTCCATTATGAGTGTAGATCACCCTGGTAAAATTTCAGATTTTTATTCCATGTGGTTGGGCCGAAAATGCTGCTGGACCTCTTACAGGTCCAGTTTTCCAGTTTTGCTTCTGCAGGAAATTGGGCTGACTGTTTGAAGGCCTTCCGCTCAATTCTAGCTCTGGCACTCTTCATAAGAAACGATCCTTAGGATGTCTAGAATGGATCTGGAAAGTTTCAGCTCATTTGGAGTTCATTTGGTCAGGCGGCCGCTCCTTCTTCCTTGCTTGGCTTGGTTTCTCCTAGCCGGAGTAGGAAAATGTGTAAAATTGACCTTTTAGTACATTTCCATTTTTCTCCATCATTTATAGGTAATTATGGATCTAATGCTCATTTCATCATCATCTACTCCAATGTACCTAAAAAAATAGAAATTAAGTTAAAAATCGATTCGTTAAGGAATTAACTAAGCAAAATGTGAGGAATTAACTATTAAAATACCACATTAAAATGCTGCTATCAAATTCCCCCACACTTAGCTTTTGCTAGTCCCTTAGCAAAATCAAAAACTAACAAACCAAAAAGACTATGACACAAAACAAAGAAACCAACGAAAAAAATGACTAAGTATGGAAACAAAAACACAAAGACTCAAAGAAACCAAAAACGTAAAACACAAAGCAAAACACAAAGAAAAAAAAAAACGTCACACATAAAAGAGTAAATTCAAAGACAAAGACCAAGATGTTGACATTACAAAGACCTCTATTGCCCTTTAACATATTGTCTCAGAAATCTCATACTTTCACAACACCAAGATTAGCACTCAATCAAGAATCAATGTTAAGCATTCGAGAGTTAATTAAAACATATGATCCACACATACACAAGTAGGACTTGGTTGTAATAATGGTGATTGGGGTTTAGCTTAGCATGCTTCAGACAAGTATGATTCATATCCTCACAAGGTATATCCACTCTTTCTTCTCTCAGATCAAGGCAATGCTTAAAAGCTTATAATCACTCATTTATATGTGAGAGAACATATTTTAAGGCAGTCAAATAGCTCACATATATAAGAAACGAAAAGCACTTTGTGAATATAATTTTTTTCAAAAGATCTCATGAAGGATATCAACTACTTGCACGAATGGACCCAAGCCATAGGTTCAACTCTTGTAACTCATCTCCACATCAAAGGCTGTCCCATCTTAAGGATCAAGAAGGTCCTCTCAAAGGTTGTAATGGGGCTAAGGCTCAAGGTTTAAAGAAATGAAAGGTAAGGATTATCAAAGTGTCCTAAAAACCTAGTAGAGCTCATATGAATGTAGAGATCTCGAAATATTTCACCAAGGCATTGCAAAAACGTCACTTCTCCATAGAGGTAATATAAGAGGGCCAAATGTCTTCATGTTGGGCCCAATCTTCAATATAAACTTCCCTTGAACTCTAGTGAAATGGACAAAGGCCAAATTTTTCTGTAGTGGGCCTTCAATTCAAAGCAAACTCCAAAATCACTAAGTATGGGGGATGAAAGTCCATAAACATATATTTTTTTTTCTTTTTTTCTTTTTAGCCGTACACAATTTTTCTCTTTTCTTTTCATTTTTCACGGCTTCAACATATCTTTTTCTTTATGGACAAGTCTATCCCCACACTTGAACTTTCACCTCTTCTCAATCTTCATCCTTAGCACCAAACCCATGTAGTATGTCTCAAAAGATAGCTCCACTAAGTCCTTAGAACAAAGGGTAGGGTTGTAACTATACTAAGCTTCATGGTTAAGGATTTTAAGGGTGATGAACGAAAAGGCTTAATGTAGGCTCAAAGGGGCTTATCTAGGGGGGTCCCACGACGGGCACAAATGGGGACACAAGTTTATTTGGCAATGGTGGTAATTCCTAGAGAACCTCTATCCCTTCCAGAATCAGGGCCATGTATTGATATCACGTCTCAACAAGCACAAGAGCGAATTCTAGCATTCTCTAGTCCATTAAACTTAATCTATGGCAAGCAGTCAATCAAGATGAAAGAATAATGAGATCATCAAAACATCGCCAAGAAATTAAGAATATATTTTTCATTTCACTCCAAGAAAAAAGGACATGGTTCAATTATCTCACATGGCTTTATGAATCACAACTCATCTTAACATGCTCATATTCTGTACCAAGGTCATGCAATCCATATCCACTACAAGGCACACATTTTTCATATATCTCAATTAACCAAAGAATACCATGTTTAAAATCATCTCAATGTTGTGATCCTCTTTTAGTCATGATTTCAGAGATATAGAATCATCCCAGACAGTTGAAAGGCATCCTAAGACTCAAAACAAAAACAAAAGCAACGAAATTTTTTATATTTCTGACATTTTTCGATTTTTTTGTTTTGTTTTCTTTTTATGACAAAAACTAACTACAAGCATTAATCCTTCCCCCCACACTTAAATCATACATTGTCCTCAATGTTAAACAAGTTAGAGCATGCAATGAACAATTATCATGTGAATGGAATGATTAACTCAAGAAAACCTAAAAACAAAAACTAAAAACGCAAATAACAAAGATACAATCAGAAAATAGTAATAGAGGAGATAGAGTTTAAGAGAGCAAATCTGCGTTGATGGCTCCTCCACAGCTACGGTTGAAATGGGTTGCCTCCCATGCAGCGCTTAATGTTTAAAGTCTTTCAGCCTAGACTTGTACCTCCATTTACTCCTTTGGAGGAGCGGTATGCGGGCGAGTGGCAGCCTTCTTGCTGGTTTCAGCCTTCGGAGGAGGGTTCTGATGGAGTGACATAAATAAAAAAAAACGGGGGAGGCAAGGTTCGAAACCTTAACCTGCTACACGAAACCTTTGTCCCCAACCACTGGAGCACAAGCTGTGCTTAATATAATGTGTACAAATTTTATACTTATTATGTCATAAACGAACATAATAAAAATAAACGAGAGGCGAGGTTCGAACCTCAGACCTCTTGTACACGAACTTTACACTCAACCACTCGAGCACGGCTGCTCACGTTATTATCCATACCAATCCTTTTATTTAAACCAACTGTTTCAACTGTTTCAACAATTCGGCACAAAACATCCAAGACTGTTGCAGAAACCCAGCCCAACTCATCCAAAACTGTTTCAGAAACTCGGCCCATCATGTCCAAAACTGTTTCTGAAACTCGGCCCATCAGGCCTCCACCCACAGCTACAGTGATGCCTTGATCCGAGACAGGCCCAAGTACGGCCCAAATGTGTCACAGCTTATCCCTTCCGTGATTTACGGCAGTCAAATCTGCTTTCGGCTACAGCTGTCCGCCACAGCGCCTCGAGATTCCCTCGGTCCCCTTACACGCTCTCCACGCGCCAACAACTTTTCCGGGTTTCAGGGCGACTTTAATCCAACGCGTAGAATGAATCACAGGAATCGTCCATCCAACGGTGGAGATCTGCTCACCTCGCTCTATAAATAGGTGCATTCTGAGGGCGCAACTGTTCACTCCAAAGGAACGAAAATCTCTCCTGAGTTCCAGCCCCTCTCTCCCAACTCTTCAGCTTTTCCTCTTCTTTCAAAACTCAAAATATTTCTTCTTCGATTCAATCCTTCTCTTCTGATCTTCTCTCCCATCTAGTTGATTCAATCCCATCTTTCCTCTGAACTTTCAGATCTCCAACACACCATCATCATCCTTAATCCCTTTAACAACAACTCCTTCAAACACTTGACAACTTTACTCTTCGATCTTCACATCCCCTCAACCCATCACCATGGAACCACGAACTCTGCAACTGATGGAGCTACAAACCCAGCAACAAATCGAGGATGGAGGAAACAACCAAGCAGCCGGGAGTAGTGCCAACACAGATTTCTGGCGAAGCCGTGCCAGGTGGGTTCCTACTCCAGATCAAATAAGGATCCTCAAGGATCTTTACTACGACAAGGGAGTTAAGCGCCCAACTACAGAGCATATTCACGAGATCTGTCTCCAGCTGAACCAGTATGGACATGTTGAGGGCAAGAACATTTATTTTTGGTTCCAGAATGTCAGGGCTCGAGAGAAGCAGATGAAGAGGTGCAATCAGGCTGCTCAAGTGCCCATGGGAACTAGTTCTCCTGGTACTGGTGGATCCATTGATCTCAATTTTGGGTCCACTGGTTCTACTGGTGCTGGTGGATCCATCGACATCAATTTTGGGCCAGCTGGTGGATCCATTGACATCAATTTTGGGTCCACTAGTTCTACTGATGATGGTAGATCCATTAATCTCAACTTTGGTTCCACCGATTCTACTGGTAATGAAGGATTTCTTGATTTAAATTTTGTTTCATATTCTTCCTCACACTTCAACACTAATACCAGTACAACTCTTTTGGCACAACAGGAGGACAAACATCCCTGCAACAACGAGGAGGAGATCACCAGGAGATTGAAACCCTTCCATTGTTCCCCATGCATGGTGAGGACATCTTGGGCATCATGAAGACTACTTCCGAGGGAGGTAGCGGTTATGGCGGTGGCTCTCACATTTCCCTTGAGCTCAGCCTCAACTCCTACAGAGATGCAGACATGGCTTAGTATAGAGTATTATTATTATTATTATTATTATTTTATTATTATTATTATTATTATTATTATTATTATTTTTTTTTTTTGTAAATAGCTGAAATTAATAAGACTGAATGAATGCATTTTTTTTTTTTTTTTTTTTTTATTATTATTATTATTTTTTTAAATTTTTTTTTTTATTATTATTATTTTTTTTTTTTTGTAAAAAGCTGAATTTAATAAGACTGAATGAATGCATTTTATTTTATTTTTATTTTTATTTTATTTTTTTATTTTTTTTTATTATTATTAAAAAATATAGGACTCAAAAATATTTATAGGACACAAAATGAAAGACAAAAATATTTATAGGATTCAAAATGAAAGACAAAAATATAAATCCCTTCCCCCACACTTAAATATTGCATTATCCTCAATGTAATCAATTAAAAGCATGCAATGAAATAAGTAAGCATATAGGGATGGAATTTACGAAAATAACTACTAAAACAAAAAGAAAATGGAGGAGTAAAAGGGGAAGAGAAAGCAAATCTGATTATATTCTGAATTGGGTTGCCTCCCAAGCAGCGCTTGTATTTTACGTCTTGCAGCCAGACGGTACCTACATTAAATAAAGTTAGTAACTTAATATTAACAAAGAAATACAAAAAAAAAATAAACAAGTAACTATGAATTACAAACTACAAGTATAATTAACAAGTATTTTGTACATAAGACACAAGTTAAGTACACAAGTGAGTATAAAACGTAAAAAGTATTTTTACAAGTATAAAGTGTGAAACAACAAAATAATTTACACGTAAAGAGTATGCACAAGTATTTCTTTTGTTATAAACATTATTGATATCAAATCTAATTCCAAGCGGTAAATCAAGTGGACGTGCGGCCCAAGTATAGTCGTCTAGACACAAAGTCCCTCCTACATCCGTTGGGCAACCTTACTGAAATGGCCAGGTAGGGGAGGACGAACACGAGAGGAAAAATCCATTTTGGCATGAGCTATGCCCATTTATAAGCACTTCTGGATTCAAAAACCCGTCATGAACGTTGTCCCCTTCCTAGACACCATCTCACATAGGATATTCTTACTAGGATGTAAAAGGTCCTAAGTGTGTTAGACAGTTCAATGAATGTTAATAAAGGCCGCCCTCAACCTTAAGGGACCTGAACTAGGTACCAATAAGGGGTTTAGGCCAATATTAATAAACACGACTTCACCTATTCCTTCTTTAATTTACAACTCACAATTAAACACGTATTCAACAATAAAAAAAAAAAAAAAAAAAAAAAAAACAACCTAGTTAATTTAAACTAAGTATCAAACAGTTTATATACAACAATTATAAACAAAAACAAGTGATTTTTCAATCCCCGGCAACGGCGCCAAAAATTGATACGCTCAAAGCAAGCGCATAATTTAACCCTATAAATATCATTAGTAGTATAAGCAAGTAGGGATCGTTCTATTCCGGGGATTGAGGGTACACCTGTCATTGTCAAACAATTAAACAATTAAAATTAAAACAAAGTAATATAATCACAAAGATATTCACAAGTATAAACATATTTACGAAAAAGGGGGAATTTTGGATTTTGGATTCGAAAATAAACTAAGTTAAGAAAACAAATAAAACACATAAACATAATTAAACGAATGGAATGAGAGAACAAAGAAGATGGAATGGATGAAGGAATATTTTTAGAGTGAGAGGAGAAGGTGTTTATATAGGGAAGAAAAAGAAGAGTGAAATGATAAATGGAAGAAAAATAATGAAAGTGGTTTGTAAAATATGGAAAAGATGGAGTAATGATGAAATGAAAGCAAGGCATGAAGGTGTAGAAGTATGGAAGTGATGATGATCTATTGGAGCAGAAAAATATATCCAAGGAAAAAGAGAAAAGCATCTAGCTTTCTTCATGTGGGTAGGAAACTTGAACATGTGGTGTTGAGCTGTTTTTAGATCAGTTTCTGCCCCTTTATTCCTTCAATTATTTCTCCAACAAGCATTCCCAATTTCACTATGACCTCTTCATAAAAAATGTTCCATTATGAGTGTAGATCACCCTGGTAAAATTTCAGATTTTTATTCCATGTGGTTGGGCCGAAAATGCTGCTGGACCTCTTACAGGTCCAGTTTTCCAGTTTTGCTTCTGCAGGAAATTGGGCTGACTGTTTGAAGACCTTCCGCTCAATTCTAGCTCTAGCACTCTTCATAAGAAACGATCCTTAGGATGTCTAGAATGGATCTGGAAAGTTTCAGCTCATTTGGAGTTCATTTGGTCAGGCGGCCGCTCCTTCTTCCTTGCTTGGCTTGGTTTCTCCTAGCCGGAGTAGGAAAATGTGTAAAATTGACCTTTTAGTACATTTCCATTTTTCTCCATCATTTATAGGTAATTATGGATCTAATGCTCATTTCATCATCATCTACTCCAATGTACCTAAAAAAATAGAAATTAAGTTAAAAATCGATTCGTTAAGGAATTAACTAAGCAAAATGTGAGGAATTAACTATTAAAATACCACATTAAAATGCTGCTATCAGTGATGGCAAAGAAAACCTAATTGGACACAAGTTATGCTTTAAAAGTCAAATCCATTACAAATTCGAAAAACTGCCTGTGCAGATCAGTCAACTTCAACGGAGTGCCAAACATATCTCAGAGATCAGAAAATTATGATCTTTATATGTTTGGAAAGCTACAGATGTCTAGTTTCCAGATCATTTTACAGTTCGTCAATATAAAGTTTCTAGAGGACGTTATGGCCGTTTTAGTGCATTGAGTTCAATCCTGCCGGAAATCTGTTTTGTGTCAAAGAAGTCCTAAATCAACACAAACTAAGAGAAGTCAAGTAGAAACGAATTGGGAGTGTTTTGAGACGTCCTCCTATATATACCTAGTGTATTTGACGTCTCAAGGTTAACAATTTTCTCCACAATTTCGATTTCTCACTTGTGCTCTTGAGTTTTTAGGTTTTCTCATCTTCAAGTTCCTGTTGGCGTGAGTCATACTTACCTTATTTATGTAGATATTCTGTAATATTATGTGATCTGTAATATTCTGTAATATCTGTAGTATTATTAGATTTACTACTTGCCTTAGGAGTAGTACTTGTCTTATTAGGCACAATTGTAATTTGTATATAATTCCTTCTTGTAAGGTGAATGAAATATCAAAAAGTAATTCAGCCAAAATTGTCTCTTGTTTCTTGTTATATTTTTGACTTGGTATTAGAGCAGAGATCCGATCCTGGACTCTGACTCATTGTCCTTTGATCCTTGACTCTTGTTCTTTGTGCTTGGATTTGTTCGTTGTCCTTTGATCCTTTCATCACCGTTGCCCTCTTATATTTCCAAGTACTTTGTTGTTTTTTCCTTCCGCTGCATATTCACCATGGTGAAAGCTTTTTATTCCCCCGTGTTCTCCTCAAGTCTGACTTGTAACTATTGCAAGAATCCAGGCCACATCAAAGCAAATTGTTACAGGTTGGTTGGTTTTCCAGCAGGCTACTTTGATAGGCCACGACCTCAGGACAACAAACCTAAGGGAAAGGCTGTTGGTCGTCTTGTTCAAGACCAAGATTACTATGCGGTGACAAAATCAGATCACACCAACTTTGCTGGTAAGGATACCGCATCCGTAAGTTGCGGTGGTAATGGTAAGATTGGAGTTGCTTTAAAAATTTCTGGCTTTACTGGTGGCAATACTTGGATAATTGATTCTAGAGCATCTGACCATATGACCTATGATCGTAGTTTCTTTCTTTTTCTCAATCCACCCTCTATTTCCTCTGTTGTCAATACCAATGGTGATTCTTTTCTTGTTTTAGGAATAGGGTCTGTTCGTCTCACCCCTTCTTTGACACTACATGATGTTCTTTATGTCCCTGATCTCTCTCATCATCTTATATCTGTGCCTCAGCTTAATACTCAATCTCGGTGTTCTATAACAGTTTTTCTGTACATACATGTACATTTGCAAGCATAATTAGCTATAATGGGCCACGCTCATTCGACCGCCAAAGGTACTAATTCCAACCAAAGGAATGACATGCAAACACACCGCCAGGCGGGCTACAACCTCGGCGGCGGATCACCCCCAGATCACCGCTAACGCGCCGCCACGCGCCGCTCCAAGATAGCATCAGAAGCTCCCAGAGCTGGGGACTGAAGCACATCAGTCCCACATCGAAAACAAAGAGAAGATCAACCTCTTCCTCACCTATAAAAGGTTCTCTCCTCTCTCCTCATTAATTAGGCATTCAATACTTACCTACTGTTACTTTGTCAACATAAATACATTGACTAACTTAGGCATCAGAGAGTTGAAGACCGCCCAGCGCGGTCTCCCTCTGACGCCCTTTGTATTTTACTTGACAGGTAGCGGAGGCTTTGAGAACGTCACAAGTATCGATCCGCCCTCCGGATCAGCGTTAACAAAGGTTCAGCTACCGCCGAACTTTTAGACATTAACATTGGCGCCGTCTGTGGGAATCCTTGAACAAAAGGTCATCCCACTACATCCACCATGACTAACGGTAGCGGAGGGAACGCTGAGGAGCGGGCGGACCAGTCCACCATTCCCCAACCCTCCGATCCAACGATAGGCGTTAACCGCGCACTATTTACAACACCGGTCAACCCCGGCGGCGAGGCAAACCCAAGCAGCAGCCGCCCGCCGGGCCAGGATCTCGTCGCTATGTACGAGATGGCACTGGCGGATCTTCATAGGGCAAACAGTGACAGAACCCGCCCCGAATTTCACCCTGAAATCCGAAGTGGACCTGCGGGGCCCACCTTAGAAGAAATTTTGCCAAAAATTTGGCAGAACTTCCCCTAAAGTGGACAACCCAAAACCTGTAGAAAAAAAATTTACACTTCTAAATCACCCATCCTTATTCTCCTGGAGCCACCCTGCTCCCCCAAACAACATTCCCCAACTCTCAAAACACAAAACTCAACTTAACAATTCAAATCCCAAAGGTTATCAGAGCAATACTAATTCACAAGGAAATAAAAAAGTAGAGTAAATGATCAAGGGATCCTACAATGCGGAAGTGGTGACAATTATGCCTCAAATGTCATGTACGCCCGACCTCCACTAATTTGCCTGCAAACTGGGCATTTGAAACCGAAGGGCCCAGGGGAAAGTACGTAAAAACGTTAGCGTGAGTGGACAAAAATAAATAATTTAATATGAATAAAAAAAAATAAAACTTCATACTTTCCCACATTTTTCGATATATATAAAATCCGGATGCATGCAACATTTATAGAACACTTAAGAAAATAATCCGAAAAACGTTGAACTCCAGAAAACCGACTAGCCCCGCTAGTCAAAACAACAAAGTAAAAGATTGAAATTTCAATACTCGAAAATATAAGTCCAGCCCCGCTGGTTAAGAAAACTCAGACTAGTCCCCGCTAGTCAAAAATAGTATAAGTAGGGGAAGATGATAGCCATACGAATAAGCCACTCAGGCTTGGTTGGGTGATAGCCTCCCAGGCTAAGGAACTCCCATAACTCCCGTAATATACCCTTACGCCACTAAGTGTAGCGATAGGATACTGGGCTACAGAATTACTGTCACAGAGACAGTAACCTGCGCCACAAAGGCGGAAGGGCTACGGTGATCCCATCACCGCGCCACAAAGGCGGAAAATCAATGCTAGCATGATAAAATCACCCCTCAGTATGGCACAGGGAAACATAACCGAAAATCCAGTAAATCCAAAATACATAAGGCTTCCCCCATCTCTCGTTAAAGAATTTCCAACGACGTGTCCCACACGCCAAAAGTATCTCAAAATCAATAGCAGAAAAGCGAGATCAAACAAAATCACAATTCTCAAACCGAAATCATTACTAAGGCATTCCCAATGCCAAAACCAAAGATCGAATAAATAAACAAGAAATAATTCCATCGAAATCCCATTTCGAAACTCCTTTAAAAGTCTCAAATCGAAATAAAATATAATTAGAGAATAATTCCGGAAATAACCTCGGAAATAAGATAATTCACCATTAAGATTATAAATCAAAAGCAATTTCGGAAACGAATCAATAATGAAAGTATTTATATGAGATAATACGAAATCAATTTATAATCTCATACTCGAAATGTAAATTGATGAATAAATAGAGCATACTTTAAGAAATAATGCATGCATCAATTACTTAAAAACAAAAGTCCACTCACAGTACTATTCCGACGATCACGTATACGAGTTCCTTCATCGAGCCAGGGCTCGGTACGACATCCTGTACACGATTATATTCCGTGAATAATTATTCAACAATTTAATATAATTCCTAAACTCAATTCCTCATAAATTACATCTCCCATTCTCCTCGGATTCAGCCCAAATTATACCACTAATACCAATTCGTTAATTTAAAGGTTCCAAAGTAGAACCGAGAGATATCCGACGGTCGGATTCTCGTAATTTGATAATCGAAACCCTAAACTTCAAAAATTCATAATTAATTCCAAGTTTCTCCAAAAATCACCAAACTTCACATACAAGCTCTACAACATTTATAGAATTTAATGGGCTAAAAACTGGAATTAAAACACTGCCCTACACGCCTCCACGCGCCACCAACAGTGGCGGCGCGTGGGCCCCACGCGCCGGCGGCCACCACCTCCGATGGCCACCAAATTTGGACAGTAGCATCTACTCAACACACCCAACCATTCATTCAACTACAACAAGTTCCAATTTTACCTGAAAGAGCTCCAATTCGGCCGATGAACACAAGCCCAGAAATTTCTCAAGAACCCTAAAATTTCAATTCATCAATTCGACTTCTACACAACAAATCGTGACACAAGGCCATAGGGGAAATGATCAGTGATGAAAACCGAACCTTCGATGCCAATTTCGTGGCCGGAAACGGCCGGAATCGCCGGAAATCGATGAAAGTTCCGATCGGCTACAGTAACCTTCACAGCTAAATTCCGAGCTCCACCGGTCGAGCCACCGCCAAACACCACCCCAGGCGTGACAAGGAGGAGGAGGCGAACCTGCCGGTGCCCGGATTCCGTCGTGGGTCGGCCGGAGAAGGAAGAAACCGGAGGGAGAAGAAATCGGGCCAAAGAGGAAGAAAATGTCGGGGGAGAAGAGAGAGAAAAGGCCGGGTAAGTTTCCAAAAATGGAAACTTACCACAGTAACTTGGCTATTTATAGAAACTTACCATGAACAGTAACCGTAAACAGTAACTTTACTATTTCGCTTATAACTATCGCATACGAGCTCCGATTTTTACGAACCACATATGCACGCGCTCGGTTTAACGTCCTCTACAACTTCCATGAAGAACATTTTCCCAAATTTTGACCCGAACAAAAAGTCAACTTTTAGGGCCACTAAAAGTACTAAACCGAAAGTAAAAGTGAAAGTAAAGGTCGTTTACCGTCCAAATGACTAGTAAACGGATAAATTAAGATACGGGACGTTACATTCTCCCCTCCTTATAAAAATTTCGTCCTCGAAATTTCATATCGCTGAGGAGTGCACACCAACCCGAAGTACACATTATTAACACACCAATCTCACACATACATAAATTCCAGTATAAAAGAAAATTCATTTCAACGGTTGGCTCAGATGATACCTGGTAATGACGTCACAAACCACCTGTTAAAAGTATAGCATTCATAAGTTCCTCACAAAAGTCGCTTAGTGTCAATCCAACCCATTCACCATCAATATTGCGATAATCACAAGATGGTCGTTGCTAATCGAAAATTCTAAAACAACAACTTCCTTAGCAACTACAAGGACAGCACTTCCTTCCTTGTTTGTTTGTGCTTAAATTCCTAATAGAAGATCGTTCACGTAAAGGTCCCTTAGTTGTCAAGCATAAAAAATGTCAGCCTCGAATGAACCTATAAGTTTTTAATCAAGTAGGTAAGGGGCCACTACACTTCCGCTGCGCTACTCTGATACCTGACTAAAATCATTGGTCCAGCCTTGAGCTGACGCGGCGAGTTAACTAAGAAAACTCATTTGATAGCTACCTTACTAGCCACACATAAACACCTTCCTCAAAACTTTTTATAAGTACGGTAATGTGGAAAACTTTTCTAACTCAAATGTGTCTCAAGATCTCTACTAATTACCAATGCCTCCAATCAAAACTGTTAATATTTCTCACAAGTTAATACGCACTTGACTACCGTGTCCTGTACCACGTCCTCAATAATCCAGTGCAAGCAAAAATTATAACCACTAGCTCAACGATTCAAATCCGGAAGAAAATGCATCACCCTCAAGTTGTTCTTAGCCGAGGTTACACTTCTTTAATAGTCATAAACCTGCAATCTGGTTGAATCCATGCCATTCCCGTTGATCTCTGTTGCCCTAAATGGTAATCTTAATTCGTATGCCCAGGTAATTCTCACTACTGAGGGCACCACAAATTTCCTAAGTCTCTTCTCACTAAGAGATAATCCAACACGACTCAACCATATTACAATTTAGTATTTTAATGGTCAGATGGAACCTTGATAAAACTTAAGCCTAATCAATTAATTCAAACTCAGCTCTTACTACCTGTTCAAGTCCTCTTACCGTTAGTCAAGTGGTGACCGGTTATCACTCGTACCAACAGCTTCCTATACATTTCCAATTAAGGGTCACTAGGGTGGCAAAACTCGCTCAATTACTCCAACCACTAATATCAAATCACCAACAATTCCAAACTCCTCCAAACGTGACTAAGAAACCCGATGTTTGAAGCAGCCTGTGAATGGTTCGATAAGTAAACAAGAGTGCATCGTGTTACGTGAGCGTAGAGCACCCCAAATACTGCAGAGAAGAAAATCAATTCGTGAATTAGGAAAAAGAGATATTGAAGCAACGACGTAATCCACAAATAGGAAAGAAATTCTTCCGTAGTCCCCAAAGGACTCATCGAGAAAACCATCATTAAATGCTGGCAGAATTCCAAAACTTATTGACTAGCATCGCCCCGCAAGGAAACTATCACCAAAACTTCTTCGTTACTCTAAGCTTCAAAACTTTGATCATAACCACATCACATGGGAATTCCACTTGCATTACTACGGACACTCCGTGGGGTTATTACGACCCATTCTTGATCCCAAGTTCAATGATTTCACCCAAACGGATATCCAACGACACCAAACAGTACCTTCATACGCGACAAAACGATCGCAGCCGTCGTAAGACGATCCGAATGTCCTTGATTCTGAAACCTTTCAATACCTCAATACTTCCTTTTCGTGCTTTTAATCGGTTCCAACTTCCAACTTTCGCTACATAGTTCATCCTCCGCTGACAACAACACTAGTTTTTAAGATGAAGGACACCCGTCCAACATCACGTATCACCTCCAGCGATACCAAGATCCGAAAGTGGTCCCACCACCCAACAATCAAATTCCAAGTTCAGACAAATAATTTCCAAACTCAACTCCAACATCTTGCCAAGTCATCGTACCTATAAATCCGTGATGGTGACCGAAACTCAATCATACCCACAACTTTCTATTCTTTCCCATCAAGGGTTACCATACGGTAGAAAGATCGATCAAAGTGAGAATTATATTTCAAACAGCTTAACCCTATATCACCAGTAATGGCACCAAGGTAAAAAGAAAAAAAAATTTAACTAAATTCCTCCAAAACAATCCGTTAAATATATTCAACCCGAGCAACAAACAGTTTACTAAGACGACAAAACACCCTTCGTAAAATCTTTCCTCGTATAACATCATCAAATCACACAAAACAATACCCGGATCCAATTTCGAACTAATCACCACAAGAATATATATCGTTAACAAACGTGTCACAATACATCTCACCCGATCTCAAAAATTTAGAACTCTGATAAAGCCTTAAAATAACTTCTGAGTAAACTAAGGGAACTCTCTCCCATGAAATATATCAAACTGTCAAGTAGCACAGCCCCACAAAGACACACACTCACGTACAGTATTCTTTACAAAGAGTTGGTTCAAATCCTCTCCATTATTTACTGACCAAGATCAAACTCCATTGCAAAACTTTAAGTGTCCCGTCTGCTTAAACTAAAAACACAAAACGGCTTCAAAACTCACTTCAATCCATCTCCATACTCAATACGATCCAAAACTTAAGAAGACATATTCATAACTCAAAGAGCCAAAAAAATCAATTTCCTTTACTTGAACAAAACTATGCCCACCAGTCATGGTCAGGTCAACAGACCAAAGTGTCCAAAGAGGAAAATTCCAATCTGGTTTTCCTTGTAAATTGCAAGGTATCATTCCAAAATGATGCTCGCAACATCAACCACGTATACGTGACACATTCCTCGAAACTCAGTTCAAAGTCAGAACCACTATTACTATTAGTCCCACTTCAAAAACCATTTTGATTCAAGGTATTCGAAGACGACCCAAAGCTATAGTCGCTCATCACGGTCACTCAAACACATAATCGAACTCCGTTCACGCACCTTAAATCTTGCCCAACAAACTTATTATCATCGAGGGAGAAACAACCACAACATTTCCTCGAATTACACATCGTAGCACAACTCGAAATTGTAGAGTAGTCTTACTCTACCATCAGCAGGGAAATGTGCAAAACATGCGAATAATCCGCTACGCAACGAAAACCCTAGGAGGTCGGCGTACAAGAGGCATAACACCTAAAGGAATATCATCTAGACATGCACCTTACACACTTAATGAATACATCAGCACCGAAGAGTAAACGATGGGGAACCGCTGCAGTCGGGCCATCACTCGGGAGGTACTGTGTAACATCAAGCATATAAGGTGACAAGATCGAAAATGGTCTACAGAATCAGACAACCTAATGCTCTGATACCAACAGACAGAACCCGCCCCGAATTTCACCCTGAAATCCGAAGTGGACCTGCGGGGCCCACCTTAGAAGAAATTTTGCCAAAAATTTGGCAGAACTTCCCCTAAAGTGGACAACCCAAAACCTGTAGAAAGAAAATTTACACTTCTAAATCACCCATCCTTATTCTCCTGGAGCCACCCTGCTCCCCCAAACAACATTCCCCAACTCTCAAAACACAAAACTCAACTTAACAATACAAATCCCAAAGGTTATCAGAGCAATACTAATTCACAAGGAAATAAAAAAGTAGAGTAAATGATCAAGGGATCCTACAATGCGGAAGTGGTGACAATTATGCCTCAAATGTCATGTACGCCCGACCTCCACTAATTTGCCTGCAAACTGGGCATTTGAAACCGAAGGGCCCAGGGGAAAGTACGTAAAAACGTTAGCGTGAGTGGACAAAAATAAATAATTTAATATGAATAAAACAAAATAAAACTTCATACTTTCCCACATTTTTCGATATATATAAAATCCGGATGCATGCAACATTTATAGAACACTTAAGAAAATAATCCGAAAAACGTTGAACTCCAGAAAACCGACTAGCCCCGCTAGTCAAAACAACAAAGTAAAAGATTGAAATTTCAATACTCGAAAATATAAGTCCAGCCCCGCTGGTTAAGAAAACTCAGACTAGTCCCCGCTAGTCAAAAATAGTATAAGTAGGGGAAGATGATAGCCATACGAATAAGCCACTCAGGCTTGGTTGGGTGATAGCCTCCCAGGCTAAGGAACTCCCATAACTCCCGTAATATACCCTTACGCCACTAAGTGTAGCGATAGGATACTGGGCTACAGAATTACTGTCACAGAGACAGTAACCTGCGCCACAAAGGCGGAAGGGCTACGGTGATCCCATCACCGCGCCACAAAGGCGGAAAATCAATGCTAGCATGATAAAATCACCCCTCAGTATGGCACAGGGAAACATAACCGAAAATCCAGTAAATCCAAAATACATAAGGCTTCCCCCATCTCTCGTTAAAGAATTTCCAACGACGTGTCCCACACGCCAAAAGTATCTCAAAATCAATAGCAGAAAAGCGAGATCAAACAAAATCACATTTCTCAAACCGAAATCATTACTAAGGCATTCCCAATGCCAAAACCAAAGATCGAATAAATAAACAAGAAATAATTCCATTGAAATCCCATTTCGAAACTCCTTTAAAAGTCTCAAATCGAAATAAAATATAATTAGAGAATAATTCCGGAAATAACCTCGGAAATAAGATAATTCACCATTAAGATTATAAATCAAAAGCAATTTCGGAAACGAATCAATAATGAAAGTATTTATATGAGATAATACGAAATCAATTTATAATCTCATACTCGAAATGTAAATTGATGAATAAATAGAGCATACTTTAAGAAATAATGCATGCATCAATTACTTAAAAACAAAAGTCCACTCACAGTACTATTCCGACGATCACGTATACGAGTTCCTTCATCGAGCCAGGGCTCGGTACGACATCCTGTACACGATTATATTCCGTGAATAATTATTCAACAATTTAATATAATTCCTAAACTCAATTCCTCATAAATTACATCTCCCATTCTCCTCGGATTCAGCCCAAATTATACCACTAATACCAATTCGTTAATTTAAAGGTTCCAAAGTAGAACCGAGAGATATCCGACGGTCGGATTCTCGTAATTTGATAATCGAAACCCTAAACTTCAAAAATTCATAATTAATTCCAAGTTTCTCCAAAAATCACCAAACTTCACATACAAGCTCTACAACATTTATAGAATTTAATGGGCTAAAAACTGGAATTAAAACACTGCCCTACACGCCTCCACGCGCCACCAACAGTGGCGGCGCGTGGGCCCCACGCGCCGGCGGCCACCACCTCCGATGGCCACCAAATTTGGACAGTAGCATCTACTCAACACACCCAACCATTCATTCAACTACAACAAGTTCCAATTTTACCTGAAAGAGCTCCAATTCGGCCGATGAACACAAGCCCAGAAATTTCTCAAGAACCCTAAAATTTCAATTCATCAATTCGACTTCTACACAACAAATCGTGACACAAGGCCATAGGGGAAATGATCAGTGATGAAAACCGAACCTTCGATGCCAATTTCGTGGCCGGAAACGGCCGGAATCGCCGGAAATCGATGAAAGTTCCGATCGGCTACAGTAACCTTCACAGCTAAATTCCGAGCTCCACCGGTCGAGCCACCGCCAAACACCACCCCAGGCGTGACAAGGAGGAGGAGGCGAACCTGCCGGTGCCCGGATTCCGTCGTGGGTCGGCCGGAGAAGGAAGAAACCGGAGGGAGAAGAAATCGGGCCAAAGAGGAAGAAAATGTCGGGGGAGAAGAGAGAGAAAAGGCCGGGTAAGTTTCCAAAAATGGAAACTTACCACAGTAACTTGGCTATTTATAGAAACTTACCATGAACAGTAACCGTAAACAGTAACTTTACTATTTCGCTTATAACTATCGCATACGAGCTCCGATTTTTACGAACCACATATGCACGCGCTCGGTTTAACGTCCTCTACAACTTCCATGAAGAACATTTTCCCAAATTTTGACCCGAACAAAAAGTCAACTTTTAGGGCCACTAAAAGTACTAAACCGAAAGTAAAAGTGAAAGTAAAGGTCGTTTACCGTCCAAATGACTAGTAAACGGATAAATTAAGATACGGGACGTTACAAACAGAGAGCGGGAGGAGGAGCGTAAGGAGAAGGCCGAGGCCCAGGGACAAGTGGCTACGCTCTTGGCACGTTTTGAAGAGCTAAAGAGGACCCTGGAGCCTACCGCCGGCCCGCCCAGCACTGAGCGAGCAGTCACGCAGCACCAGGCGTAGTCGACCCGGCACTGACACATTGGCACCAGGACCAGTCATACAGATGCAGGTACCGCTGAACCCACCTGAGTTGTCGGGAATGGGACCACCGCCCATCCCCCAACTAATGATTGAGCAGGAAGCGGAATCGGTGCCGCGTACCAACCGTTCGGAGGCTAGGGCAAGAACTGAGGGCCATCCGCCTGCGCCAAGGCGCAGGCAGGTCCAGCGGAGTACCCGGGCTGACACAGCCAGCGATGCAACCGCCCAGATATTGGAAAGGATGCACCAACTGGAGCAAAGGCTGATCCGGGCGGAGTCGGGCGCACCAGCGCCAACCCAGAATCCACTCTTCGCTTCCAGACCTGGGCCATTCACCGCTGAGATTCTGCAAGCTATCAGACCAGCGTCAGCAAAAACCCCAAAGATGGCGCATTACGGCGGATTGTCCGATCCCTTTGTCCACATGGACACCTTCAAGAAAGTCACCAACAACAAAGGATTCGATGACGCCACCTTGTGTCACTTGTTCAGTGAGACGTTAGACGGTGAGGCAATGAACTGGTTCTTTGAGTGTCTGCCGGGGTCTGTCAACTCATTCTATGCACTATCACATGCCTTCCTCTCCCGGTTCATCCTATTGTCCGCCGGACACCACAACACAAGTCAACTGTTCAGCGTCAAGCAGGGGGAGGACGAATCACTGAAAGCCTTTGTCACAAGGTGGCGGGCGGCAGCATCTCAGTGCCGTGACCTAGACAAAACAATGGCGTCAGCGGCCTTCAGGAAGGGACTGCTCAAGGGACCGTTCCTCTATCACCTCAACTACAATCATCCCAGTGCGACGTATGACCACGTCATGAGTGAGGCGGTCATTCACGCCCAGGCGGAATTCGTCACATACGGAGAAACCCCACCGCCACCACTAACACCAAAATCAACACAGCCATCTTCCAGCCATCAGGAAACCGCTAGCAAGACCCCCTCAGCACCATCAACTGACAAAAAAAAGGGAGTGGCAACAGGGCCACCACCAGAGCAAGCGGCAGAAGGACCAGCATTACCATAAGGGCAACCGCCCAACCCATGGGGATAACCGCAACAAGCAGGCGGAGTCCTCACAGCGGTATGCAGTTTTCACGGTCCTGACTGCCTCATATGAAGACATCTACAATCAGTGCAAGGATCAGATCCCACCGCCACCCCCTCCAAAATACCCAAAAACAGGCAAACCCAGGAACACAGGCAAGTGGTGCAAATACCACGAGGACAGCGGCCACAATACCAATAGCTGCAATGCTCTCAAAACGGCCATCGAGACCTTGTACCGTGACGGCAAGTTGGAGCAGTTCAAGGTGCGTCAACCACCACCGGTAATTGCCAACGCTGAGACCTTGGGCCGCATCAACACCATCGATGGCGGTGCTCCAATCACCAGCATGTCTCACAGGGCAAGGAAGCGCTATGCACGCGCTAATCACCCAAAGGAAGTCTGCAACATCCGCTACGAAAGATCCGCCAAGCTCCCAAAATCAGGTTGGGAACCTATTACCTTTTCGGAGGAGGAGGAGCGCGGAGTCAATTTATCCCATGACGACCCATTCTTGGTCGACGCCATTCTTGGCAAATTCTCAGTGGGGAGAATCTTGGTGGACAGCGGCTCCGCTGTCAATGTCATTTTCAACGGCTGCTACAACAACCTCAAACGGAACAGGAAATTACTCCAGGATCACGAACCACTGCTCAGCTTCTCCGGCGACGTCACACAACCGCTGGGGTCTGATTACATGAGACTGGTTATTGGCACTAGTCCATGTATGGCGGAGGTGCATACGGAATTCATTATTGTCGACTGCTTCAGTTCGTACAACGCCATCATTGGTCGACCAGCACTTAACAAGCTCAAGTGCATCATTGCCGGGTACATGCTTCTCATGAAGTTCCCCACACCTAACGGCACGGGCTGTGTCAGGGGAAGCCAACAGCTGGCACGAGAATGTTACTCAACGACTATAGCGCGGTCGACGCGCCGCCATGAAATTCTGACAGTGGGTAGTGAGGCACCGCCACCAAACATCTGTGAGGATCCTAGGGATGAGGAGGAGAAGTATGTGCGGAAGGAGCCGGTCGACCCTGACACGTCGCTAAAGGTTGTCTGCCTCTCGGACGAGCACCCTGAGCGGACAGTCCGCATAGGCGCCCATCTAAACCCAGAGGTGGAGGCGGAACTCACTCGGTTCCTACGCGATAATGCCGCCGTCTTTGCATGGTCATACGCGGACATGCCAGGTATCTCTCCTGAAATTATCACTCATAAACTGACCATCAAACCCTCCTTTTATCCCATCAAGCAGAAGCGAAGGGCCTTTGATGAGGAAAAATACCGGGCAATCAGAGAGGAGGTTGCCAAACTCCAGGACATTGGGTTCATCCGCCAAGTCATCTATCCCCAGTGGATCTCAAACCTGGTAATGGTCAAAAAGGCCAGCGGCAAGTGGCGGATGTGTGTCGACTTCAAAAATCTCAACAAGGCATGCCCAAAGGATAGTTTCCCGCTACCTCGTATCGATCAGCTAGTCGATGCAACTGCCGGACATGAGCTCCTCAGCATGATGGACGCTTTCTCCGGATACAATCAGATCAAGATGCACCCCAGCGACCAGGAATGCACCACCTTCACCACCGACAAAGGCCTCTACTGCTACAATGTCATGCCTTTCGGTCTGAAGAACGCCGGTGCAACTTACCAGCGGTTGATGAACGCCATGTTCGCTGAGCATCTGGGAAAAATCATCGAGGTCTACGTGGACGACATGCTAGTCAAGAGCGTAAGGGCCAGCGGACATGTGGCAAACCTCAAGGTCATAGTAACCATTCTCTTGGCCTACGGCATGCGCCTCAACCCAGAGAAGTGTTTCTTTGCGGTGACCGCAAGCAAATTCCTGGGCTACATCGTCAGCGAGCGAGGCATCGAGGCTAACCCAGAGAAGGTCCAGGCCATCCTTGACCTGGCAGACCCTGAATATAAGGTACACGTCCAGTGCCTCCAGGGCAAGTTAACCGCCCTTTCTCGATTCATCTCCAGACTCACCGACAAGTGTGCCCCATTCTTCAAGCTCCTCAAAACAACTCACAAGAAGGTCATCAACTGGAACCCAGAATGTCAGGCGGCGTTCCAAGGCCTGAAGGAATACTTGGCGGCAGTCCCTCTCCTTTCTGTCCCTGTGCAAGGGGAGACGCTATTCATATACCTAGCGGTCTCAACATCGGCAATCAGCTGCGCCATTGTCAGGCGGGAGGCTCAGGACGAGCTCCCAGTGTTCTACGCCGGTAGGGGCATGAACGGGGCAGAGACACGGTATCCTCCCTTGGAGCAGCTCGCCCTCGCACTCATAGTTGCCGCCAGACGCCTCCGCCAATACTTTCAGGCTCACACGATCCACGTGTTAACCAATCAACCGCTGAGGCAGGTTATGCAGAACCCTGAACACTCAGGGCGCCTCAGCAAGTGGGCCATTGAGCTCAGCGAGTTTGACATAGAATACAAGCCAATGACCGCTATGAAAGGTCAGGCGGTGGCGGACTTTATCGCCGAGCTCACCGAGCGTCAGCCAGAACCCGGCACCGGGGCGGAGCCTGGAACAGAAATGGTTACCGCGGAGGAGGCGGCTCCGCTACACTCAGACTGGAACCTGCATGTGGACGGCTCCGCAAGCGCCAAGGCCAGCGGCGCCGGAGTCATCTTAACAGGACCTGGGGGACTGAACGCGGAGTATGCGTTGAAATTCAACTTCAAAGCTTCAAACAATATGGCGGAGTACGAGGCCCTCATTGCTGGCTTGCTCCTCGCCATTGACTCAGGGGCTGACAGCGTCAACATATTCAGCGACTCTCAGTTAGTCGTTAACCAGGTCAACGACAGCTTCCAGGCCAAGGACCAGCAGTTATCGGCATATTTGGGGTACGTCAAAACGTTGCTCAAAAAGTTCAAATTTCACACCATCACACAAATCCCCAGGGAAAAGAACGCCAAGGCTGATTCACTGGCGAGACTGGCAACCGCCCTGGCGGAGATCTTCAGCATTGAGATCAACCCCAGCTGGATGGATGAGATCATTGCATACAAGCGCAACGGCACGGTGCCGGAGGACAAGGTTCAGGCGCGGCAGCTCAAGCGGAGAGCAACCCGCTACAATATCCAGAATGGTAAACTTTACCGCCAAGGATTCACTCATCCCAACCTCCGCTGCCTAACCCCAGAGGAGGGAAAGGCCGTCCTAGCGGAAATCCATGGCGGAGAATGCGGAAACCACTCAGGCGCCAGATCCTTGGCCAACCGCACAATGCGGCAGGGCTACTTTTGGCCCACACTTGGCGATGACGCCAGGCGGATTTCGCGATCTTGCCACAAATGCCAACAATTTGCAGATCTCCCACATGCACCGGCAGAGCCGCTGTCAATTATCGTCGGCCCATGGATTCACTCCACGTGGGGCCTCGATTTGATGGAAAAGTTCCAAACCGCCAAGGGTCAGTCAAGTACATCATCGTCGCCATCGACTACAACAGCAAGTGGATAGAGGCGGAACCACTCACGGCAATAACTACCGCCAAGGTAATTCGCTTCCTCTGGAAGAACATCTATTGCCGCTATGGTGTCCCGCATACAATCATTACAGACAACGGCACACAGTTCAACAATAAGGAACTCATATCTTTCACCGCCAACCTTGGCACCAAGATGAATTTTGCGTCAGTCGCTCATCCCCAAACCAACGGCCAGGTCGAAGCGGCCAACAAGATAATCAAGAAGCTGCTCAAAAAGAAACTCGACGACGCCAAGGGTTTGTGGGCGGAGAAGTTACCAGAGGTTCTATGGGCCATCCGGACTACTTCAACTTCCGCCACCGGCGAGACACCCTTTTGTATGATGTTCGGAACAGAGGTTGTCCTGCCTGTTGAAGTAACTCAGCCCACCGCTAGGGTCGAAGGCTACTGCCCGGAGACCAACAGCAACGGCATCAACCTGGACAGAGACCTCCTAGAAGAAAAAAGATACAAAGCCCATTTGCACAACTTGCAAAACAAACAACGGGTATCGCGTTTCTACAACGCCAGAGTCAAGGCCCGGAACCTCCAACTAGGGGACTGGGTAATGAAGGAAGTAATTCCACCGCCAACAAAACTCCGCCCAACTTGGGAAGGTCCATACAAAATTGTGGAAGTCGTTAGCCCAGGCACCTTCTACTTAATGGACAAGGATGGCGTCACGACGACCCACACTTGGGATACCGAACACCTTCGGTATTACTACAAATAGTCATACCGCTACCCAAGAGCATCTTGACTTAGCTAAATTCTTGCTCAATATTTCGCTAAGGGAAGCTACCCAACGGGTACTACCCCACTTTTGTACACGCTGATCAGTCAGCTATCAATGAAACGAGGAATTATTCAAACCATTGTTACCAAGTCTAGCACTGAGGGCAACTGGCAACGCCAGCAATCGTCAGCGGACCTCGTCCGCTACGTGGTGCACTTGGACCAATCTTAATTCCTTTAATGTTTCATTGACACAAAAAATATACAAGTCAAGCTAGGTACTAGCGGTACAAACACATCATAACAAACGTCGAAACTTCATTCCATTTCAAAATTTCTGTTACAAGCTATTGTACCTCAACGGCTACATATATAAAAAAAAACAAAACAAAAAACAAAGTTCATGGGGGAATCTCTGGCGGTCCCAGCTGGCTTCAGGGGTGGCCCTCGGCACCTTCTGTTGCAGCAGGCGGCGGCACGATCGCTCGACTCGTTTGATCGGACCCTCGAGCTGTCGGGCTAGGGGTCTCTATTGTGCCATCCGCCCGGGTGTGCGCCGCCAGAAATCCGGCACGCGACACCTCCGACGGTGTGGGAGTGGGGGTCTGCTGGGACCCTTCCATCGGATGTGCACTGCTTTCCCCACTGCCTGAGCGGGCACCTCCCGCTGGGCCGGGCACGACCTCTTTGTTCGGCGGGGCACTCTTGGCCAGCGGCGCATCAGGCTTTGACACTTTGGCGAAGTCGATGGCGCCCTTCCGCTTCAGCATTTCTATGTTTGCTAAAGCCCCGGCCTTCGCAGACTCGGTCATTGCCTTCGCATATTCCGCCGACCGCTTGAACGATTCCACAGCGGCGGCCGCGGCAGCATCCCCTTCAGCCGTCAGACGGGCAACCTGGCCCTCCAGCCGCTTCAGCTCCGTCGCCCTGGCGACCGACTCCCGCTGCACGATAATAAGTTTCTTATCCTTGGCAGCTATCCGCTCCTCCAGCAGGGAGTTCTTCTCCTCCAGCTTAATCACGCGATCATTTCTCTCCAAGTCCCGCTCGATCGCCACGTTGAGCTTACCGCGGACGTCGGCGAAGTCACTTTCAGCCATGACAAGCCGCCTCTCTGTCTCCGCCAGCTTCTCCCTCGACTCCCCCAGCTCCTTCTGGAGACTTTGAATCTCCTCCCTCAGCTCCCCTTCGACCAGAGGCTGCTTCTTCGCCGCCTCAAACATGTCGTACAGCCCGGCTGATACCTGACCAAACGCCGAGCTGTAGGGCGATTGGTCAATCGCTGTCGGGCGTGAGATCCCCGCAAGGCCGCCAAACCCTAGCCTTTCGCATAGGTGGAAGAGGAATTCCCGCTCGCCACCTGTCATAAACTCCGCGTAGGCGGCAAATGAGTCCAGGTCGCTGGCGGTGGGCACCTCTCCCTCCACTACCGCAGCTTTCAGCGGAGCTTGGCGGGCCTTCTTCTGATGCCGAGCCCCAATCGTCTCCACATCTTCATCCTCTTCCTCGTTGGGGGAGTTTATCTGCCGGCGCTTCCTCTCAAGCACCCTGGTATTTCCGCCAGCAGCCCTCGTCACCCTCGGCGGCGGGTCCTCCCTTGGGGCGGTCACATTCCCTGCCGGCTGCACCGGCTTTTCTTTCTGAGCACCACGCCGGTTGGCGGGTACCCTCTCCTTCGTCGCAGCCGCTGTGGCGGCCCCTTGGACAGCGGGCAGCCCATCATCGCCAAGGTGCGAGTGAAGCGGCATCTGCAACAAGACGGGAACCTCTGACTGGCTTAGCGCCAGTGTCTCGGGGTCCACCACGGTCTGCTGGGCCACCATCCCCTCGGCGTACATCGTCTCCAGGAAATTATCAATCTCCGCGCGGTCCATGGCATTTTCGAAAGCGTCCCGGCTCGATTTGTTACCTGGCGGCGTTTCTAAAAAAAAAAAAAAAAAAAACTAGGGCAACCTGACGGCAATTTCTTACCAACGGCCCGAGTTAATTTCTGAGCAACTAGCAACTCCCAGCCAGTCAGAAGTCGGAAGTCCAGCAAGTTGCGGCTCCGCCAACAACCTCTAATCCGCGCCACGCGACACTCCTCCTCGCGCGTTAAGTTGTACCGCAATCCCGCTGCACAAGCACAAACCAATTAGTCAAAATACATACAATACGGGCGCCCGCCAGATGCAGTCAGCGGAACTTCGTTACCGACCTCGAATAGGTTGGAACTCCGACTTAATCCTAAACGCCGGCCCTCCCTCATTCCCCACAGCCTGGTACTCCCACCCTTCTGTGGCGACGCAGAAGCTTCCCCGCCAATAGGACATGGAATCCCCTAGATTCTCAATCAACTTGGGCGCTCCCTGGCGGCGGCTCAGATTCACTTGCCCTCTACAACCCTGGCGCCTCACGTAGGTTAGCTCGTAGAAGTGCAGCACCTCCACCACAGTAGGCCCCTCGCACCCGGATAACCGCCACAGCGAGTTCATCGCCAACATCAACCGCCACATGTTGGGGCAAATCTGACCAAAAGCAAGGCCAAACTCGCACACCAGGATTTGAAGATTCGGCACCAGCGGGAGTGTCACTCCTTGGCGGAATATCGCCTCGTGTACAGCCGCCGCGCCCTCTGGGAGAATCGACGCCTTCTCATCTACCGTCGGCGGGCGCAGCTTCACCGATCCCGGCAGCCGAAAGGCCTTCTTCATTCGGGTAACGGCGGCGGCATTCATCCGCCCTCCTGCCTCATCAACAGCAGTGCCATCCGGGAAGAACCACGCTGACTCAACGTGCTCCCCCGCCGTTTCTTCTACCTCAGCGGAGCCGCTGGCGGCGCTATTGCTCGCCAAACGCTCGTCGCACCTAGCTTTTGCAGCAGCGGCCTCGCCCGCCCTAGAGCTCTCTGGACGTGGACCACGACCCATGGCTACTTCCCAGAATATGGTCTGTAGCGGCTCAACCTCTAGCGGTTCAGGCAGTGAGGTTCCTGCATGGGCAGACGGACGCAACGAGTCAATAAAAGCCCTATCCGCCGCGCTGAATGACACGTCAGACCCGGAATCCTCACTGCTCGAAATCTCTATGACGTTAGCCATCCCAAACCCTAAAACCCACACCAGTTAGCACAAGCACAGATCTAGCCTATTCTTACATCAGTCACAGCCAAGAACATCAAGGGCAATTTACCCAGAAAATGCCAAAACAAGAACAAGCACACTCCACCCAGATTCGACCATCTAGCACATCCCTAGACACCAACTCTCTGCCAACCACAATAAACCACCCCCCCCCAAATCTCGCCTCACACCTCAGAACACGGAAAAGCACAGAAAAACTCCCAAAATCCACAACACCAAAACCCAGAAAATAGCAGATTCAATAAAACAGGGACAGAAATCAAGAAACCAACCTTAGTGAGCGAGAGCCTTCAGGGGGGAAAATCTTCGTTTTTCCGGAAACGATACCTCCAAACTCTGGCAGCCTCTCCCTTCGGTATCACACGAGCAAGGCAGGAAGACGACGACTACGTTTGAAGCTTTTGCCAAAGTGTCAAATCTCGCTGAGTTTCCCCCCCTTTTATGTCAACATCAGCGCGTTCTCAGCCGTCCGCTAAAAACGACATCACGCACCGGCCGTACACGTGTCACGATCTTCCACTTACTCTCCGGATTAACCGAGGCGTCGCCTCGGTTACGGAATCCATGATTACCATCATTAATGGCGAGAAGACGGCTAGGCTTAGGAGACAGACCTCCGCACGCTAACCCTCTACGGGTTGGACACGTGTTAACCACCACCAGACGAAGCGTCTGGTGGAAATAACCACTTGCGATTCCGAAGTCTCCGCTGAGCGAAACGCCGCCAGCGGAACTTCTCCCTTGTCATTTTCCATGTGACGAAGTCTCCGCTGAGCGAAACCCCGCCAGCGGAACTTCTCCCTTGTCATTTTCCAAGTGACGAAGTCTCCGCTGAGTGAAACCCCGCCAGCGGAACTTCTCCCTTGCATTTTCCAAGTGACGAAGTCTCCGCTGAGCGAAACCCCGCCAGCGGAACTTCTCCCTTGTCATTTTCCAAGCGACGAAGTCTCCGCTGAGCGAAACCCCGCCAGCGGAACTTCTCCCTTGGCATCTTGCAAGCGGGGCATCTTCCGCTACACACCTCTAGCGGAGCCCCTTATCATCTTGCAGGCCGCGTACTTCGTTCAGCGCAGTATCGCTCAATAAAATACCGCCAGGCACGTCTATTGGACGCTGCTTCCTGCTCCAATCAGCGGGGGGACTTCCGCCAGCGGCGGATCCCGAGGCCACGCCTCACTCTGATAACGACCGCCACGCGGCGTTACCGTCAGACGGTCCCTACGGGACACGGGGACTTGTGTCAACAGTCTACGACGGCCCTGATCAGGCACGTTGACCCCCGTCACTTGGGTGCTAAAGATTGGGCTCGCTACCCAACACCCTCTGCTCCGCGCAGCTCCCCCTCAACAAACAATTTACAGACCATCCGGAGGTCTATCTTAGCCGGGGAGTGGGGGACTCCCTGGGGGGCCTAGCAGAGGCCCACCCGAAAGGGTATAAAGCGTTTGCTCAGTAAAATCCATGGTTGACAACGCACTGACGCTAATTATGCTCTTGCAAGCCTAGCGGAAGAAAACGCTTCGAACCGCCGAACAACTCCCCAACCAAGATTGCCCTCCTTGACTGGGGAATTGGGGGACTTGTACATACATGTACATTTGCAAGCATAATTAGCTATAATGGGCCACGCTCATTCGACCGCCAAAGGTACTAATTCCAACCAAAGGAATGACATGCAAACACACCGCCAGGCGGGCTACAACCTCGGCGGCGGATCACCCCCAGATCACCGCTAACGCGCCGCCACGCGCCGCGCCAAGATAGCATCAGAAGCTCCCAGAGCTGGGGACTGAAGCACATCAGTCCCACATCGAAAACAAAGAGAAGATCAACCTCTTCCTCACCTATAAAAGGTTCTCTCCTCTCTCCTCATTAATTAGGCATTCAATACTTACCTACTGTTACTTTGTCAACATAAATACATTGACTAACTTAGGCATCGGAGAGTTGAAGACCGCCCAGCGCGGTCTCCCTCTGACGCCCTTTGTATTTTACTTGACAGGTAGCGGAGGCTTTGAGAACGTCACAAGTATCGATCCGCCCTCCGGATCAGCGTTAACAAAGGTTCAGCTACAGCCGAACTTTTAGACATTAACATTTTCCTTTGTATGTGATTTTTCAGGACCTGCTCACCAGGGAAATAATCGGCAGTGGTTATCTGAGGGGTCGACTATTCCATCTGGATTGCGTGTTTGCAGGAATGAAGCCGGAGAAGGCAGTCCAAGCAGCTTTGATTTAGACTGGGGTTACTAATCAAGTTGAAGAATTATGGCTATGGCATCGGAGATTGGGACATCCTTCCTTTAGTGTCATGAAGAAATCTATGCCATCCTTGTTTCTGGGCATTGATGAGTCTAAGTTGCATTGTGAGTCTAAGTTGCATTGTGAGTCATGTGTCTTAGCTAAAAGTCATCGTACTAGTTATCCTTTGAGTACTACTAGGAGTTCTTTTCCTTTTGATCTTATTCATTCTGATGTCTGGGGACCTTCCAGTGAGTCAACCTTGTCTGGCAAACATTGGTTTGTTTTGTGTATTGATGATTATACCCGTCTTACTTGGGTCGCTTTGTTGAAACACAAATATGAAGTCTTCTCTGCTTTCCAAGAATTTTTTGCTCTTGTTCAAAATCAATTTGGAGCCAATATTAAAGTCTTTCGTTCTGATAATGGGGGGGGGGGGGGGGGGGGAGAGTTTGTCAATTCTCAGTTTCACCAATTCTTTCATTCTCATGGGATTATTCATCAAACTACTTGCCCTCAAACCCCTGAACAAAATGGGGTGTCAGAAAGAAAGAATCATCATGTTCTTGACATAGCTCGGTCTCTTCTATTTAGTGCTCATATGCCTAAGTATCTTTGGGGAGATGCAATTCTTACTACTTGTCATCTCATCAATAGGCTACCTTCCTCTGTTCTCAATGGTCAAACCCCCTATGCTGCCCTTTCAAATCATGTGTCTGTCCCTTCGTTTTCTAATCTCCCTGCTCGTGTCTTTGGGTGTGTTGTGTTCGTCCATGTTCCTAAGAATCAACGGTCCAAACTCGATGCCAGGGCATTAAAGTGTGTATTTGTGGGCTATGGTGTTCATCAGAAGGGCTACAAGTGTTTCCATCCTCCTACACAGAAAGTTTTTGTTACCATGGATGTCACCTTTTATGAGGATGCATGTTATTTTTCTCCCATCAATCCTTCACTTCAGGGGGAGAAACACACTTTTTTGGAAGAGAAGTCTTATGGGATTAAAATTCAGCCAATTGAAGCCAATGACACTCCTGCAGAAACAAAAAAGGCAATTACTGAATCGTCTACCCTTCATCATGCAACTGCCGAACAGAGCGTTGCAAGTTCCGAACCAAAAAATACAATTGTCGAATCGTCTACCCTTCAAGAAGAAGCTCATAATCACTCAGTCTCTCCCTCTCCATCAGTGGTCTCCCCTGTTCAATCTTCATTTGAGCATGCCAGCGAACACGACGTCCAAAATTTAGCAGTTCAAGAAGGCCAAGCTCCTCCACCCCTCTTAGATACAGATAACCCTTGTCAACCAATCCCTGAGGAGCGTCCCAATCTTGAGGTTAGTGGTGTTTCTTCTAACTCTGAGAATTGTGATAGTGTGTATGTTTTTCCTCCTAGGTCCACCCGTGGTAAACCACCTCGTCAATATGAGCCAAGTTTAGATGTTAAGTCTAAGTATGCCATAGCTAACTTTGTATCCACCCACCGGTTATCCAAATCCCATGCTTCTTTTGTGAATCAAATATCCTCTGTATGTGTTCCCAGTAAAGTGCAGGATGCTCTCAAGGATCCCAAATGGTCTCAAGCGATGAATGAAGAGATGGAGGCATTGGAGAAGAATAATACTTGGGAGTTGGTGCCACCTCCACAAGGAAAGAGAGTTGTTGGATGTAGATGGGTGTTTACTATCAAACACAATGCAGATGGTTCAGTGAACAGGTATAAGGCAAGACTTGTTGCAAAGGAATATACTCAAACATATGGCGTGGATTATGAGGAGACCTTTGCTCCAGTAGCAAAGATTAATACTGTTCGAGTGTTGATGTCTCTAGCAGCTAATCTAGATTGGCCTTTGCAACAGTTTGATGTAAAGAATGCCTTTCTTCATGGAGAGCTATCTGAAGAAGTTTATATGGATCTACCACCAAGATATGAGGCAAGCACAAGAGGTAGATTTGTGTGTAGGTTAAATAAGTCCTTGTATGGACTCAAACAATCACCACGAGCTTGGTTTGGAAGATTCTCTCAAGCTATGCGTCGGTTTGGGTACAAGCAGAGCAACTCTGACCATACATTATTTATGAAACGCAGTGAAGGTAAATTAACTGCCTTGATTATTTATGTTGATGATATGATAATTACTGGTGATAATTCAGAGGAGGTTGAAAGATTAAAAGATCTGCTTGCATCAGAGTTTGAGATGAAAGATCTTGGTTCTCTTAAATATTTTTTGGGGATTGAGGTCGCCAGGGGGAGTTCAGGAATTTTCTTGTGCCAGAGAAAATATGTGCTTGATTTGTTGACAGAGACAGGAATGCTAGGGTGTAGACCTGCTGAAACTCCTATTGAGCAGAATCATAAACTGGCTGAGTACCCTAATCAAACTCTTACAGAGAAAGCTCGTTATCAAAGATTAGTTGGCAGATTAATTTATCTCTCACATACTCGGCCAGACATTGCATATGCAGTTAGTGTTGTGAGTCAATTCATGCATAATCCAAGTGAAACTCATATGGAAGCTGTGATCCGTATTCTGAGGTATTTAAAGTCTGCGCCTAGAAAAGGCTTGATGTTTTCAAAGCATAATCATCTGGATGTTAGTGGTTATACAGATGCAGATTGGGCAGGTTGTGTTACAGATAGAAAATCCACTTCTGGTTACTTCACTTTTGTAGGTGGTAATCTTGTTACTTGGAGAAGTAAGAAACAAAAGGTTCTGGCAAGGTCAAGTGCTGAAGCAGAGTATAGAGGTATGGCTCATGGAGTTTGTGAATTACTTTGGTTGAGAAATTTACTTCGTGATTTGGGATTTAAACCCAAACGAGCCATGAATTTGTATTGTGATAATAAGGCAGCGGTGGATATTGCTCACAACCCAGTTCAACATGACAGAACTAAGCATGTTGAGGTTGACAGACATTTCATTAAAGAGAAGCTTGATGCTAAGCTTATCTCTTTTCCGTTTGTCCACTCAGAAGAACAGTTAGCTGATCTCACGAAAGCAGTATCGAGCAAGGCATTTCATGACTCACTTGGCAAGTTGGGCATTCGTGATTTGTATGCGCCAACTTGAGGGGGAGTGTTGGCGTGAGTCATACTTACCTTATTTATGTAGATATTCTGTAATATGATGTGATCTGTAATATTCTGTAATATCTGTAGTATTATTATATTTACTACTTGCCTTAGGAGTAGTACTTGTCTTATTAGGCACAATTGTAATTTGTATATAATTTCTTCTTGTAAGGTGAATGAAATATCAAAAAGTAATTCAGCCAAAATTGTCTCTTGTTTCTTGTTATATTTTTGACTGTTCCTAGCCGTGCCATCCTCCATCCTTGCCGTGAATTCCACCTTGTGCCACCACCTTGGAGCTGCTTTGGGTCTTTGGGACGTGACTAAGGGTTGTTCATACCACCTTCCATATGTCTTCTTCACGGTTTAGTGTTCTTGTAGTTAGAATTTCTGTTTTTGATTTTTTTTGTGTAAAACTGAAACCATGAGTGTATAAACTGAGTTTTGGATGCGATTTTGATGATCTTTTCAATGTTTGATTTGTTTATGTGTCTTTGATTTTTGTTAGTTGCCGAAATATGGAATGATAATCTGGTTTTGTTTATAGAAAACTCTTATGTTTTCTTGTTCTTTGGGTGCGCAACTTAGAATGATTGCATGTAATTGGAGCTAGTAATTAGGTTAACGCTTCATGACCCTAATTCAATTAAGTAGTAAAGGCTTTGGACAAAGGTCGAAATCAGATTATGCATGTAATGAAAAGACTTGCTTCGAGTACTTGAATTTGCATGTTTATTGACTAAACTTTCACTTGTTCTTAATGATTCGAATGCATGAGATTACAAGTTGCTTCAATTATGTGATACTTGCTTTTGAAATATATTGTTTGGGCGCTTGGCTTGATCAATTGTGTAAAGGGAAGTCAAATAAGGGACATTGGTTGCTTATATCTTTGTTTCTTGGGTTGATAACGTTCCATGGTAACTAATAAGATAAAAGATTGCATGAATGAATTGATCTTGAATTGTTCTTGATAAATTGTTTTCCAAAAGTTCTTCTTTTCCCACCTATGTATACAAAACGTTTTCTTTCTTTATTGTTTTATGAAAATTCATATTTTGATCTTCAAAACCCCCCTATTTTACTTTTTCTTGTTTGTGTAAATAAATAAAAAGGGAAATGATGGAAAAGGTCACTTTAGAGAGTGAAATGATAAAAAGATCACCTACTTTCCCACTTGATAAAAAGGTCCATTGTGAATTGTTAGTAATATTAATTTAGTCCTTATGAATAATGATGTGATGTTAAAAAAGGTCAATTTTTAATTTTTTGATTCTGATTCTGCCCTTCAAGCTAATTCTCTCTATATTCTTCTCCTCCACAGCGACACAGATCTCCTCTCTCGAGTGTCAATGGCGAAGAACGACGCGCCCTTGGGATCAGTGGGCGAGTTCTTCAAGCGGTGCCAGCAATCCGGCCAGCCTTTGATGATCGACGTCTCCAGAGATCGGAGCCAAACTTGCACATGAGGCTCTACGATGATCTCCTTACCAACGGGTTTGATTCTCTTCTCAATTCTCCCTAGTTTTTTTTAGCTATGGTATTTGTAATTGTAGTGAATTAAACATTCTGGAACTTGGAATTGGAATCAGGTACTACACGACGCGGCTGTGGATTGGGACACCGCCTCAGATATGCACTCTGATTGTGGATATGGGGAGTAGAGTCACTTATGTGCCTTGCTCTAACTTTGAAGCATGCGGTAACCATCAGGCAGGTTCGGCTTCATTTCCGATCTTGACTTAGTCATTAACTTAGTTACTTTCGTGATCTGTTTATTCCTGATTGGTTTTCCATCAAATTCAATCTTCTCTGATTTTGTTGTTATTGCTTTGTTCTCAACATCTAGATCGCTGTATAGGTTTTGCTTTTAGATGCCTTTGTATTGGTGTTTGCCTTTCTAGGCTTGATTTGTGGTTCTGTACTACTTGTCTAGGAATTTATGGCTATATATTTGGCATTTGTGTGTGCAGAAACTGAAGTCCTCTTTTATTTTTGCATAATTTCTGCTTAATTGAAGTTCTCTGATACATGCATGGAACTTGACAATTTTGTTTTTCCAAGTGTTTACTGGTTCAAGTAAATTTTGACTCCTAGGTCATGTATGAAAAGGTGATACTTGGTGTATTACCAGGCAATAGTTACCCATTAATGCACTGATATTCTTTACTTTATTTGTCTATACTTGTTGGTCTACTTTTGTTTGTGTACATTGTTATTTGCTTTCCAGTGTTTGCTTTGGCTCATGCTGTCGAACAAGATTGGTGTAAAATTTAAGATCCATCCGTGCTTTGAAGTTTTATCATTGCTGCGAATTTTCTATTTAAGTGCATATTAATTTGGTCTATCTCTTTTGAAATGAAACAAGCGGTTAGATTGCCATATGTAACCAAAGTACACTTTCTTTAGTTTCTATTCTGCCAATTCCCAGCTTGACACCCTTGTAATAAAATGTGAGGCACAACCTAGGTTGAATAGTTGTTCATAATTTCGTTGTGATTTTTCTATTGTCTTCCTCGACCATCTATTTGGTTTAATTGAACCTCAGAAGCACAAGGTAGCTACTGTCGAATTCATGAATTCTAGACAAAGATATTGTCTTCCACCATCTTCTTCGTTGATCCATTCTACCTCAACCCCAGCTTTGACTGTAAAGCTTTGACACCAGTTCATTTGATTTGGAGGCCTGTTATAGAGTTTTAGAATTTCATATGAACAACAAATGGGGTAATTGCAAAGTTAATTATGCTCCATCTAGTTATCTCAGCTGCTTGAAAACTGTGTGAGTGTATTAGTTTTCTGTAAAATGCTTTCTTGGGAGAATCAAGGTTTGCTATTTTCAATTTTTTTTTCGAGTTTCTTTGTTCATCCTTATCCTGGCTTAGATTTATGACTAGTTTTTCTTTGAGATTATTATTCATTTTGTTGTGGATAGGTGAAAGATCAACAATGCGAAACTTGTTAGGGGATTTGGCTTCCATAATATATAAATCTGCCTGAAAGGCCTAAAGTTTACTCCATGATATATAAAGTTGTTGACCAATATTGTAGATGTAATGATGTATTTTCAGTTGCATTTTAACGTAATAATTGCTTTGCTAATGACTTCACTGGCCAGTGACTTAACCAGTGACATGGTCAGTGACTTGTACGTATAACAGTGACATGGTCAAGGACTTGCATTGTAACATGGTCAATGCATGAATATAACAATGATTAGCCAGTGACTTGACATGTTCTTGTTCCATTTTAGATATAACAGTGACATGGTCAAGGACTTGCAATGTAACATGGTCAATGATATGAATATAACAATGATTAGCCAGTGACTTGACATGTTCTTGTTCTATTTTTAAAATAAGAAGGTTAGCATTGAGTTTGCAAGTTACATGACCAGTAACTTGGCCAGCTACTGATCTGGCCAGTGAAGTCACATGCCATGTCAATGACAATGTCAGTGACATGATCAATTACATGGTCAGTTACATACATTGTAAGTTACATGGTCAGTTACATGATCAGTTACATACATTGTAAGTGACATGGTCAGTTACATGATCAGTTACATAATCTGTGACATGAGGTTAACACACGTTGCCAAGGAGTTAGCCTTTTCCAGTGACTTCTCTGGCCAATGACTTGTCTAGCGACCTGGCCAGTGACCTCACTGGCCAGTTTCATTATATCATCCTATAAAGTATGCATTTGAGGTTAGACTGGTCTCTTTTCTTTCGGTGTTTTTTTTTCTCCTTCTTTAATTATTGAATTTCTAGTGTCACATCTTGGTCTGTATGTTAGTGTGGTTCATGGTAGTTTTGGAGGTTTGGATTGGTTAATTGTGCCGACTTGGTCTCTGTTTTGTTTATATTCAAGAACTGATTGTTTGCTTACAAATCAAAAGTTTATCTTCACTTTTATTAAAGCTTTTGGGTAATTTCTCAATCCATTTTGGTTTCTGGAGAAGATTCGAGAATGTGTGCTGCAACCCATGATGTCCTCTCTACACCTTCTCTCTACCATATCATTATTTTCAGTTATCTTACTGATCTATTAATTGCTTACTGTAAGCCGAAATACTAACAGAAGAAGGTACAATAGAGAAAAAAGGAAAGACAAGAAGTTATTTAGCATGCGAGGCTATTGCTATGTTAGTTTGTAGTTTATGCTTTGTTTTTGTGTGTGTGTGTCCATCTTATTTTGTTGCTGTTTCATGATTTCATTTCATATGGTATTGTGTGTTAATACTCATTTGCGATGGAAGTACAATTAGTTAGTTTATCCATTATATGACAGCACAACACAATATGCATATAGATAATAAACTTCACGGACCCTCACTTGAAGATGAAAGACTATGTTGAATGACCATGCCTTCAAATAACCCTCTTTGCCATAACCAGCCCCTGTTTTGCATTTTTTTCTTTTTTGATGCACTGAGTAGACATTAAATCTATACTAGGTTTGATGCTGAAATATGCATATAAGTTGAGATGTTCATGTCAGTTACATCCAATTCAGGTCACTGGCCGGGTCACTGTTAACCTCAAGTCATTGACCATGTGACTGGCCAAGTTACTGACCATGTCACTGATCATGTAACTGTTAAAGTCACTGATGATCTTCTTATTTTCACAATTTTGTACAGGATATACAAACAGAAGACACAGGGCGGGGTAAAGGAAAACATGGGGAAGAAAGTGAAGAAGAAGCAGAAATTCCAGCGAGGAAGAAAAATATTATAAAGAAGAGTAACAAGGACAGATGAAATTTTTAGAAATATGTTTAGGGCTTAGAATGCAATTGACTAGCCAGTGACTTGCCCAATTGTAAACTCCAGCTTACTAAATCAATTAGTTTTTTGTATCTTTTTATGGTGTCACTGTTATGTTTAGTTTTTCTTAATGAAACATTATTGTTATCGACCAGTGACTGATCAGTGACATGTAATGTGACCTGCCCAGTAACTTGGTCAGTGACGTGTATAACATTGATATAGTCAGTGACATGCAATGTAACCTGACCAGTGACTTTTGAAATAGATTTTTCTAAAGATTAAGAAAACTATCCAGATTAATAATGTTATCAATTTCAATATTAAAACGAAAGTTTTAGTCTTAATAAAATGAAAATTGGAATAAAGAACAAAACTATATATTTGTTCAATGAAATTTTGAAACTGTACTATATTACAAGAGGATTTACAGTAATCCAGTTAGAACAATCTTCAACAAGTTCATCAGGGACATGATTAGGAAAATTGTGTTTGGTGATGAAGTACAATATGTCCATGCTCAGGAAGAATGCCCTTGTTTCTGCTGATAGAATATGTTTCTGAACCAAGCTAAAATTGTACCTTAACTTGAGGCCTACAAACAACTGATCCCTGGATTTGAACCTCCATCATACTGCAGCATAGGCAATCCAACAAAGACACAATTAGACAACAACCGGTGATAGTGCAAGCCATGGAGTAAATAGTTTCTCTCATGACAGCTGCTGGTTATGTTTAGAAAGGGAAATGAAACATGCAAAACAAATAAATCTTTTGAGCATCTTAGAATGGTTGTATATGAGGCAACTACCTCAAGTCCCCATAAATGGTTCAGTTGGAAGCTGAAATTCTAACAGAGCTCCAAAATCATGCTCAGACTTCTTTCACTCTAATTCATTCAAAAACGGATTAGAGTAGCTATTATTTAGATCTCAAAATAAACACCAGAATTGAACAAATGCTCTAAAAGCAAACTCCGTTTCAACAAAATTCAAATCATGCAACACCCAAACCAACCAATATCAGATTCAAAAATGGCATCATAATAAGGCATGATAAATAAACAAAAACAATAGCAAAGATCATAGCTTTTCCAATGCTCCACTTAGTGTGCAGCAAAACACATAAGACAAATTCATGTGATCATAAACAATCAAGATCAATTGAAAACACGAAAAATGAACCACCTTTACCTTGGAATTCTCATTGCCAACCTGGTTCTCTAGTTCTGCAGCTTTGAATTCCCAACCATCATCATCGTCGTCATCAAAATCTGAGATTCAAAAATGGCATCGTAATTTAAAATAGGTTTTGAAATTACCGCCAGAGACGGAGATCTAGTAGGCTGAGTCGTCGAAATCACCGGAAGAACCCTGATCCCGCCGATTGGCGCCATTGCTGGAGTAAGAAGACGGTACTTGCATAAGGTGGCTGACCAGGGAATCGAAAACTGAGTTCATCATCCTCGTCGTCGTCATCGGCGGTCGTCTGCGATGGTGGATGGTGACCTGGATTTCGGTGGATTTGAGAGAGAGCAAGAGGGGTTATTCTAAAATGGATCAGGGAAGAGAGAGAGAGCTGATGGCATGAGTTGTAATTAAATTTAACTCTAGTGGTAGGTTGGAAAGATGTGACCTTAATTATCATGGGGATATTTGTGTCCTGAATTATAATAAGACACTTCAAAATGACCTTTTTTTATCATTGGCCCTAAAGAAAAATCGGTTTTAGGTTTTCTAGGATGCATGTTCACGTAAATAGTAGTTAATATAATCTGAAAATAACTTAAATAATTCGTAAATAATTGTTCTTGTACATGTTCTTGGCCGAAATATATGTTAGTGTTTTCTAGGAATTATTTTAGTGGTTTTTAGGAATTTGTTTTGTGTTTTTTAGGGATTGCTAAAAAATAGGGATTTCTTTGGTGTTTTTTAGGAAAAGTAGTTAGAGTTAGTTTTAAACTTGTATTCCTTGTTTGACTTGGTTTAGAATTTGTTTTCTTGTAGATTAAGTATTCCTAATTAGTGTAGAACTAGTAATCCTTGTTGTATGTGGATTTCTAATGTAACTATGACTTGTAAAATGTATATAAATAGGAGTAGGATTTCCATAACCTTTTCTAACTTAAATTCTCTCTTTGTTTCGAATTGTGTGAGTATATATATGTTAGTTTTCGTTGCTTTCTCATTATTTGTTCTCTAACTTCGTGTTAAATGTATGTCTCTAGCTTTCTAATTCTTTCTTTGTTGTTCTTCTAACTTTTGTGTGAACTTGTAAATGGTTTTTAATATTTTTCGTGAACTTTGTATATTCTCCTCTTAAATTTCGTTTCACATGTTTGTACCATCAATCCCCGGCTTGAACGATCCCTGCTTATTCTATACTAACAACTACATTTTTCGGGGTTTAAATTGGCGAATGCTTTTGCACGTATCACAAAGATATGTCCATAACTTAGGTTTCTTTATAGGATGCCCTGCATTGTTAGAATTGCTCAGAGTGAAGTGGGGATACCAGTAGACTTTTGAGGCATGACGCATGTTCGATGAATTAAGGTTTAGTACTATTTCTTCTTTCTTTCTTTCTTTTTTTGTTTTTTTGTTTTTTGGTCACAAAGAAGCCTAATAAACTGAAAACAGAAAAAGCAAAAAAACTACTTATTCTGGGCATTCCCAGTTCTTCTAGGCCTAGTAATCTCATCGATGGTAAGCCTAAAGTGCGTGAACAGAAGGAGAATTAAATATGATGAACCCAAAATCGCTCTCATTCGAGATGGTTTAGTACTATTAATCCTTGCTGTTATGAATATTCATGGTTTATTACTTGATCGAGTGTTGCAGTAGTACGATGGTTTAAGGGGTTTTCTACTTGTCTTCAACTGCGAAGAAAAGATTTGATAAAACTCGATCATTTCTTGTCATCCACAAAACAAATAATGTACGTACATGTATATCAAACTTGTCTCACTGAACTATAGTTTTGGTATGTCTACCATCAATAACAGCATCAACCGGGATGTACTTGCCCCAAAACCATTGAGCTTTCCAGACTGCATTGATCTCTTCAATGGGAACATTCTTTGTCTCAAGCATAAGAAGCGCAACGAAAATGGTCATAATAATCACAAAGCTAGCAAAGAAGAAGAAGAGACCAAACTTCATTTTGCAGAGCATGGTGAGGAACCCTTGGCCAATAATAAAAGTGAATAACTACATGTTAACTGAGACATTGATGGCCTGTCTAGCTGATCGGATTTCCAGAGGACATATTTCACTAGGCACCAACCACCCCAACAGACCCCAAGACCATGCAAATCCAGCTACGTATGCACAGATCAAGAACAGGAAAAAATCGGCTTTGCCTTTTGCCAATGATCCTTCTCCACAGAAGCCAAACTTCAATGCAATCATGATGCACTACAAGAAAAGTAGTCTACCACAACATCACAATAACAACATGCTCCAAATGCTCGTTGCTACTTACAGTATTCGATAACGAGCAAATAATGTGCGTTGTAGTAAACAATTTAACACCATATGCGTCATTTGCACGTTGTTAATTTGGTTATCAACATTAACCTACTTTACGTGTTGTTATCTGCAAGTTGTCAATTAAGTTATCAACAAGCAGGTGTGCACGTTGTTCAAAATTTTTCAAAATGACAACATGTGACGAACGCTGTTAAAACTTTGAGATAAAAAATATATATATAAAATTATGAGGGGAACTGTCCGTTTTATTCTAAATTTTAGGGAAAATTTGAAATTTGGTTAGACCTAGTTTTTACAAAGTCACTAAACGCCCTAGTCAAAGCCAAAAGCTCTCGCCATAGTCGACGGTGACCTTCATAATGTTTGACGGTGTCGGAGCCACCTAGTCGTTTCAGACTTCAAGTAGTCCTTCCCTCCCGCCATCAACTCATCTCCAGGTACTATCGCTCTTCATTCTCAATTTTCCATTTCAAATTCTCAGTTTCAAATTCTCTCAAGGTATCAAAATCAAATTAAGCTCAGATATCTCTTTCTCCCTCACTCACTCACTCGCAGCATCTCTCAGCTCAGCTCAGCTTCTCTGTCCTTGATTCCCAAGAAGATCAGCTCGCTCTTCTCAGCTCATCTCTCAGCTCAGATCAACTTCTCTTTTTCTATTCACAAACTCTCATCTCCTAAGGCCAAATATTATGCCAGTATTTTAATTTTGTGCAGCTTTTGAACACTGATTTGGGTCTTGTACTTTCGCAGGATCTTCCAAGCTACTAGTGTCAAATACTATCAAAACTTTCCCTGATATGTCAGGCACAGGTTACTTTTCTTCTGCTCACCTGTCAATTTTTTGTTGTGGTTGTAAATTAAAATTAGTCTAATGTTCCATTCCAATTTCTTTTTGACTTTGCTATTTCTGACTTCCTTTTTGGTTTGAATTTGTCATTCTGAGGTTCTAAAGTACATCATTTTTTTATTCTTGGAACATAGAGAGAGCCAAATGGCAGCAATGAGGAGCCAAATGGCAGCAATGAGGATCCAAAGTGGGTTAAACAAGTGTATACTTCAGCCTTATGGTATATTATTGTAAGAGAGGCAGAAATTTTAAAGTTGGTAAGAGAAGCTGAAACTCCCTTGTTCTTTGGCTGTACAACTATACAAAGATGTCAGCATCAGTTGCTTTATTGAAGATGAAAGCAAGACACTGTTTGACTGATAAGGGATGATGCACAAACTAGCAAAGATGTACAAACTAGCAAATTCTATAAGGGATGATGCACTTGCAATAGTTTTAGGACCTGAAACTCATGGACGAGTTCGTGGGCTTGGGTTTGGTGCTACACCATCTCGAGCCAATGCTACTATTCAAGGCAGTGCAAAGGTTAAAGAACTTGAAGCTACTGTATTAAGTCAATGACAGAGGCTTGCTCAGGTTGAAGCGAAGCTTGAAGCTCTTTTAAAGGCCACTCAGGAGGTAAAATCTGCTCTTGAAGCTTGAATGCATTACTACTCTTTGCTTTGAATTGTGGCAGCTCTATGAACGTTGTGCGAGTATTTGCTAAGTTAAAGAATCTCTTATAAAGACTGATTTTTCTGGTTAATCAATGAATCACTAACTTCAAATATGAACTTGAATTGAGCTTTGAGCTAAGCTAGATGTTAGCTTTGATTGGCTGTGTATTGGAGTAGCTGGGTACATGTTAAGCCTTATTTGGTCTAAATTGATTGGATTAGTCTTGTGAGGTTAGGAATGATTGGCTGGGTACATGCTTTACCTGATTTGGATAAAGCATTGTATTCTTTTTCTTTCTGATTTGTTTGGCATGCTCATAAGCTTTGGTGGCAGAGTGCATTTCTGTTTCATGTTGAGTGGTAAGGAGAGAGTATTCATGTAGTATAATTTTTCTGGGGGGAAGAAAGTAGTTATGTTAGAGAAATGTAGTACCTGCCACCAATAAGACCCCATTATATTCAAGTCCTTCAGCATTGTGCTTAACTAATCCATTGGGAATGAAGAAACATAATCTAATGTGTCTTGAACTTAATGTTATACAGGGACCTCCTCAACAGAACAGAAACTTAGAGAAACTGATAAATGCACATGCAACTACTTCTCAGGTATGTAATCTCTGCTATAATTTGTAAGATTTACGAATTTAAGTTGAAACAACTTCTAGTTAGATGTTTAAACCAATATTTGATTCTCTTAATTTCTTATATTTGTAGTCACAACAATCAAGTCGACCAATCAATGCTCCAAGCAATGATCTTGAAAATAGAAGATGTGCACTTTTGAATTGGAACAATTATGAAGAAGATGAAGTGGTGGCTGAAGGGAAGATCTCTTCAACAAATCCAAGTACAAAAGTTCATTGTGTGCCTCTTGGACGAGATTGTTGGAAGGTTTGGGTTGATGTGGTGTTTGATGAGTATCAGACTATGGAAGTGTATAGAGCAACCATGGATGCCAAACAACTTGGTGAAGCTGTAGGAAGCACTCTTGCATGGCCCAAAAGCTCCATTAAAATGCTCCCTTAGTAGTTGAAGTAGCAGGTACATTTTGCTTTACTAGAGAATTTATGTAGGTCAGGAAGTACCATGCATGTTTTGTCAATGCTGATGAACAAAGAATCCAGTACTTTGTCATGCTTGTTTTGTAAAGAACATATGTATAAGAGAATGTGGCACTCTTAATGAAATGTATATTTTTCATACATGGTTAGTGTGTACTAATATTGGCATGTGAATGTGTTTTGGTAATGGTGAATGTTTATAGAGGTACAGGAAAGCATAGCCCAGCAAATTGGGTGCAATAATATATACTGAAATGTTATAACAACGTATTCAGTAATATGACAACATACCATGTTTGCTGTCGAAAACTAAAGACAACATGCTGAGAGCGTTGTTAAAACTTACAACACGCGCTTGAAACGTTGTCGAAAATTTATGACAACGTGCAGAGCTCATTGTTGAATAATTACAACAACGTGCTTCGCCTCTTTTTGATAACGTGCAAAGCGCGATGTTAAGGACTCAGGGACTTTTAATGACTCTGGCATCTACAACATGCGCCAAACGTTGTCAAAAGTTATTGACAACGTGAATTGCATGTTGTTAAACATGTTTTTTCTTGTAGTGATGGCAACAGCGATCTGACAAATGATCATTTGCACACCACCTTCGAGGAACAGTTCTCTTCTTCCAACCTTATCAACTGTGGCGATTGAAACCAAGGTAGCCAAGGTATTAACGGTGCCAGTGATGACTGCAGAAGCATCATCTCCCATACCTAAAGTCTTGAAAGAATAGGTGCATAAAACATGATCACATTGATGCCGGTAAGTTGTTGGAAGAAAGGAATGAGACAGCTAATAACAAGTTGAGGCCTATATCTGGGCTGTGCTATGTTTCTCCATGGATTCTCCACTTTCTTTGCAGCATCACTTGCATTAATAAGGTCTTGGAACTCATCGTCCACGTTTTCTATGCCACGAACCTTTTGTAACATTGTTTTGGCCTTATCAGGATAACCTCTAGATCTGTAGAATTGAATTTGGAGTGTCAGGTAAAAAAAAGTGCTCCTACGCTCATCATCAATGCCAGTATGGCTACAAGAGCTAAAGAAACTCTCCACCCATGTCCGCCCTTGATCTTCGAAGTGCAAATAGTTAACAAGATTGACCACTAGAATACCAAGCGTGACGGCTATGGAAAAGCCAATGTTAAGTTCCCCTCTAATCTTTGCTGGTGCCATCTCGGCTAGATAAACAGGAACAGCCTTCATCCCAATTCCCAAGTATGGTTTCAAATTAGCGAGCAGCCTAGCATTTATATGTATAATTGTATATGGAGTATAATTGCATACTGGGGTTATTTCTTCAAGCCCTTTTTTTTTTCTTTGGTAAAGCAATTCTATTAGAAGCACATAAAATATTTAATCAATTAGCCAAACACTTCTTTCGTATTCAATCGAAAGCGGTAACTAGAAAAAAAAAATCTACATATCATATGCTTTTTCGAAAAGTTTTTTTTTTCTTTTTTTTTTCCCTTTTTACTTTTAGTAAACTCAAAAACCATTTAAACACTGTAGAAAGAGCATGATTTTGTAGTTTTAATGGAGTCCCGAACAAGCCTTCATAAGAGAAAAAAAAAATAGAAAAGATAATGCATATATGCATGTTACTTGATTAGCAAATCCAACACCAAAACCGAGTAAGAGATGACCAATAATTAGTAACACAATGCTGTTGGCAATACCATTTAGAACAGAACCTAGGAGAAAAACAAGGCCTGCCACAAACATGAAGACTTTTCAACCGAATCTCCTAGTTACTAATGAAGCAAAAGAAGAAAGCCACCAAAGCTGCAAGGTAGAGGGAAGAGGTGAACAAGGTGAGGATCTGGCTCTCAAATTTGCAATACATATTGTTACCGGCCATCACCAGACTCATTCTTCATCTTTTTCGCCACAAGAACTTGCTCAAGAATGGCTCCATCGAAGTCACTCTTCCTACCAATATCATATCCGAAGAGGAGACCGCCTGAGGCCGCCACTATGCAGGTGAAGACCACAAAGAGGGTGACCCTTCCTTCATAACTCTTACCCCCACCCTCTATGGTAAAAGCACCCCCAGCGATATTGTTCTAGCTAGCTAGCTAAAGCCTTTTTCTTGGCCAAAACGATGCCTAAATGAACGAGAGACAAGTATGTTTTGCTCTTTCTACTTTTCCAAATGTTACAGAATGTCTCTATCTCTCTAGTTTCTATATATATTGTTAGCTCTTTCCTTTCTACTAATAACTAATCCCGCAGTCTGCAGGGATAACAAGGGAAGTAAGCTTGGATTGTGAGCTATATCAACTGAACTTTGAAAATGTAAAACAGTGTGAAGAAAAAGACTTGCATACTCTTTCAAAAAAAAAGAAAAGACTTGCATACTACTAAAACACTAACAGTCCTTAATTTGTTTTTGAACAAATCACAAACGACTTTCATTAAGTTGCGAATCATGCGCCAAACTAAAGGCACATCACAAATTCACAACATGCACTACTCTCATACTCGTATTTTGGATATGTCATATCTGGTATTTCAAAAATGACAAAAAAGATGCCCGTTGTGAATTTAGACACCCGGTATATGTCATACTATGTTGAGTATACTATTTCGGATATGTCACTATATACTATTATACTTATCTGGTATATGTCATACTATCTTGAGCCAATGGCTAAGCTTTCAGAGCAAAGATGTGGTTGTCCATATGTACGACCCATATTTACCTAAGCTGTTTTGATGTTTTTTTTTTTTTTTTGGGCTGAAAGATGAGTGAAAGAGAGGAGTAACCTCCCTAACACTCTAATGAATTAATCAAAGAAAAAGTAGATAACAAGAGAGGGTGAAAATACTAGATGGAACAAGTATTGATGAAAGTGTTTTACTTCAACGAATTTATCCAAGGAAAATACAATTCACAACACAGAAATTTACTGACGCAGTGTAAACCTCTCCACATGAGGAAACTTCACTGCGTGGCTTTTAACGTAGCCAACACGAAGGAACAATCCAATATGAAACACCAGAGTTTACAGAATACAAGTAGTGTTGTTCATAACAAACACTTTCATTTAGCAACAAATGCTAACTTGTTTTACAACTGTTCTAACTCCTAATACAACATTCTAGACAATCTATCTTCAACCTTCATTGCTCTCAAATGAATCACTGATCTTGAGAATGAATGTGAGAGATTATGCAATAGAATACATGAAACAAGTAGAGAGAGTTTTTCTTTCTCTTTTTTTTTTTTTTTTTTTTTTTTTTTCTGAAACTGATTTGAAAAACGAGTTGTTCACGTAGGAACAATTTTATGCATAAAAACTCTACATCTAACTTCAGTTTCGAAACCTTTTATAAGGGAGGAAAACTCCCCCTCAATCAAATATTTTCTTAATTAACAAATAAGATAAATATGGAAAGATGTAAAAACTGAAATCAACACTTCCTATTTATCTACCATGCATGTCAAAAATCTTTAATGCAAATGTATACCAAATCAATTTAATCGACATGCATATCAATTTAAATCATCTAGCATGATATGAAATGAATACCACTTATACTCAAGATCAGTGAGAGTGATCCTCCTTGATTTCCTCTTGAAGATCTGATCTTGCAGACTTCTTTAATTTCCTTTAAGCCACGAACAAGTAGGAGAGATACTCTCCTAGTGCTTTGTAATTTCTGATTTCCTTATGGCTTTGGGAAAGTCATGTGTCGAATAGGGATAGTCCAATATACTTACAATCTCCCCCTTTGGGCATTCCCATTCAACACATGACTTTTTCATGTTTGAACCCCTGCATGTTAGATCTTATAGAAAACAAAGATTTGCTTCTTGGATCAGGAATCAGTTTCCATCCTTTTCAAGATCCAAGTTGCCAAAATAGATCTTACATAATATAGTAAAAATAAGCATCCCAATTAGTTTGTGCTTATGCACTTACAACCTAAAAAGCAAAAATAAGTATTGTTCAACATAAATTAAAATGCAGAAACATAAATAACAACAAAAAAAATTAAAAAGTTGTTTACTTCTCCCCCTTTGAATGGGAAGGCCCAACGAACTCCTCCATAAGCTTGGTTACAGTGTCTCCAAACTCCTCGCTGTCCATTGAAACTGAGCTCTCCTGCGGTGCAACTTCCTCCGGGACTGCGGTGGATGGACCGGGAGCGTCAAACCCGGGGGGTGGCGCTGCATGTTCCGGATCTCCTTGGTGAGGTTGGTCAGGGCATGATGAGTACGAACCATAAGAGAGTGCATGTCGTCCATGTCGGTAGTGAGGCATACATGCAATCCGCCAGTCAGCCACCAGGATGGCGTCACGAAGGCTATCCAGGGAGACAGGAGGAGGAGGTGCACCAGAGGGGGAAGAGCGAAGAGGAGGACTCCGACTGCGTTCTCGGTGCATGCCAGGATGGAGAAGGCCGACTTGTGCAGCGGCCTGACGGCCCTCCTCTGGAGGAGGAAGGCGCCGGTGTCCACCGAGGCGAGTAGTTATCTTTGTGTGAACCATGGTGAAAGAGAAACAGTGTATGAAGGAGCCTACACACTTAGACAAACAAGAGTGAAATCCGAAAGAGATATCACATGTTATTAATATCGAACCAGTAGGGTTATACAAAATCAAGGGACACACCGGTTGGGATAGCGTCTCCAAAGTGGAGAGGAATTATGACAATTTAGTTATCCGAGATACACGCATGCAAATTACTTCTCCCCCTCAACTTAGGCTCAATCAATAAGGAAATTAAGTGCAACCAGATGGCAATCAAGTGAGAACTCGAAGAGACAACTAGAATCACAAAATCAGCAATTTTATCACACAATCTTTTCTTGTGCTAAGTATCAAGGCAATGAATGCAGTTGTCATATTGAACAGAGAAAATATAGCATAGTTGAAACACAAAGAGCACTAATCAATTAATGAAAGGAACATATTTCCAGGTATCAACCACGATGTATTCCATCAACAAATAGAGTTTGTACTCATTATTAGACATGACCTATTAAACCGGTGAAGAATGTGAGCATGAGCAGTACATGGGGCTTAGAGACATGTTCAGTGAAAGAGAGAAGAAGTGAAGAGGAAAACTTCACACATAGACTGAGCTCAGGAGATCTCCTAGAAGGAGTAGGAAACATTATTCCCAGATACTTATTTGATTTGAGTGATAGACTTCTTTATTTTGTAAACAAGAACTCATGTAACAAGACCCGTCTTAGTAACTCCCAGACCAAACGATCTTAGGGTACTAAGCATAACAAGGATGCTCCAAGAAGAGAGTCTCGAGTTGTTGTTTGAATTTTCACAATTTACGTACACATTTCACCTACCAACTCGTTTCTTGCAAACCTTGGAAAGTTCACCACAACCAAGGCCTGATTACTTTGAGTGATAGGATACATATATCCATTCTCGTTTCTTACAAATCCTTGAAAGTTCACCACAACAAGGACCTGATTACTTTGAGAAGAGGGAATTAGCCATCTGAGCATATTAAGCATTTTGCCTACTTCACCTATTCTCCCATGACAAGGAACACGAAACATGCCACCACATAAAGCTATAAGTGAAGTACATAGTAAAGTGACGTGATTCAATGACTAATCATGAGTATATAATCATTTGTCCAGAATAAGGCATGGCCATAAAATATACATAGCTGAAAATATATGCATTTCACTAGTGACAGTGGTCAGAGTATACTACGATCACAATTTCCTCAATCAATAGTGGACAAATGTCTTTGTGCCTTACTGCTTAGAACATATCCCTAGAGCATTTCTCAACATCTCAAACCTAGCAGTGTCAAGTGGTTTAGTGAACAAGTCAGCAAGTTGACTATCTATGGGCACAAAACTTAGTTCAAGTATATTGTGTTCAACCAATTCTCGAATAAAGTGATATCTAAGATCAATGTGCTTTGTTCTAGAGTGTTGTACATGATTTTTTGTGATGTTGATAGCACTTGTATTATCACATAAGATGGACAACTTACCTTGAGAGATGCCATAGTCATGAAGCATTTTCTTCATCCAAAGCATTTGCGTGCAGCAACTCCCAGCTGCAACATACTCAGCTTCGGCAGTAGATAGAGAGATACAGTTTTGTTTCTTGCTATGCCATGCAACCAGATTGTTTCCAATGAAAAAGCATCCCCCAGATGTGCTTTTTCTGTCCTTCAGATTTCCTCCCCAATCAGCATCAGAATATCCTGCAATCTCTACATTAGTGTCGAAGGTATAGAAAAGACCACAGTGAATTGTACCAGCAACATATCGGATGATCCTTTTTACAGCTTCTAAGTGAGACTCTTTGGGTTGAGCTTGAAATCGAGCACACACTCCCACACTGTAGGAGATATTAAGACGACTGGCAATGAGGTATAACAAACTACTAATCATGCTTCTATAGATAGAGGAATAAACTCATTTGCCTTCCTTATCTTCACTCAACTTTGTGGTGGTGCTCATGGGATAGTTGACTATTTTCTTGGATTGAAGACCAAACTTCTTGACCAGGTTTTCCGCATATTTGGTTTGAGAAATAAACAAACCTGTGTTAAGCTGTTTGACTTGTAATCCAAGGAAAAATGTTAGCTCACCACACATACTCATTTCAAATTCACTTTCCATGATTAATTGAAATTCTCTGACAAGATTCCTAGATGTGGAACCAAAAACAATGTCATCAACATACACTTGAGCAATAATAACATCATTGTTTTCATGTTTCACAAATAAAGTCTTATCAATGGAACCCCTGGAATACCCCTTTTTCACAAGATAATTTGAAAGCCTTTAATACCAAGCACGAGGAGCCTATTTCAGTCCATACAAAGCCTTCTTCAGTCTATACACATGGTCCAAGTGATGTGGATCTTGAAAACCTTGAGGTTGTTCCACATAAACTTCCTCGTGTAACACGCCATTGAGAAATGCAGTTTTGACATCCATTTGATATAGTTTGAATCTGAGATGACATGACACAGACAAAAGTAATCTCATAGACTCTAATCGTGCAACAGGAGCAAAAGTTTCATCAAAATCAAGTCCCTCGACTTGTGAGTATCCTTGAGCCACTAACCTAGCTTTATTTCTAATCACATTTCTTTTTTCATCACTTTTGTTTCGGAAGATCCATTTGGTTCCTATAATGTTGCAGTTACTAGGTCGAGGTACCAAGTACCACACATCATTCCTAGTAAATTGATTCAACTCTTCCTGCATAGTACTAATCCAGTGATCATCTAACAAGGCTTCCTTAACATTTTTTGGTTCAATTAAGGACACGAAACCAAAATGGGATATCACATTCATACTTATCAGATTTTCAGTGATAAAGCATAATAGAGCATTTCCTTTACTTACCTCATCCTGACTTACCTGAGCTGCAACTTGCCTTCTTGTTATCAGTCCATCTGATATATTACCAATGATGTCCTGACTAGAGTGATCTTTTTGTACCTGCTTGTAGCCTCTTCTCAAGGTGGGGGCAGGTTCAAAGATGCCATCATTTTTACCCTCTTCCTCAGCTTGAATATCCTTGCTTGTTGTTGTTGTGATTGAAGAGGATGATGTATCTGCACACGCTTCTTCCTGTTTCATACATTCATCATTAATAGAGACATTAATAGACTCCATAACAACACGAGTTCATTTGTTATAGACTCTGTAGGCCCTACTATTCAAGGAATACCCCAGAAATACACCATCATCACTTCTAGCATCAAACTTCCCAAGATGCTCTCTGTCTTGTAGAATGTAGCAGGGACTTCCGAAAACATGAAAATGTCCTACATTTGGCTTCTTTCCTTTCCATATGTCATATGCTGTCTGATCAGTACCTGCTCTCAAGAACACTCGATTAATTGTATAGCATGCAGTACTTATAGCTTCAGCCCAAAAATTTGTACTTAATCCTGCTGCATGTAGCATAACACGAGCCATGTCCAGCATAACCCTATTTTTCCTTTCCACAATGCCGTTTTGCTGTGGCGTAATTGGAGCTGAGAACTCATGAGACACACCAAGCTCACAAAAATAGTTAGCAAAGGAAGGGTTTTTAAATTCTGTGCCATTACCTGATCTTACCCTGACTATGCTAGTATCAAATGATTTCTTTTCAATTATCAATTTTTAACTCAGATTCTTAAATGATTCAAATGTTTCAGCCTTATCTTTAGTATATGGTGAGAAATCATCCACAACAACTAGTATATAGCTCTTACCTCCAATGCTCTCAGATTGAGCAGGTCCCATCAGATCCAAATGTAATAGTTCCAGTACCTTTGTGGTCGTTGCTGAGTTTACCACCTTGTGAGGTGCCTTGGTTTGCTTTCCAATTTTACAATCACCACAAATCTTGTCTGTTTTACCATTTAGATTAGGTAGACCCCTAACATATTGCTTGGAGGAGAGCTTCAGCAAATCTTGATAGTTCACGTGTCCCATTCTTCTGTGCCAAAGCTCAAATGTTTCCTCTGTGGATCTTACAGATAAACAGGACTGCAGGTTGAAATTTTCATTAGCTTGAATATGGTAGCAGTTATCAAAAGATCTCTTACCTCCCATGATACTTTCTCTTTTCTGATTCATCACTAAACACCTGTGTTTGTTGAACCAAACATCTTCATAGTCATCAGCCAAATGGCTGACACTGATTAGATTTGCAGTTAAGCCTTCAACATACAACACATTTTTAAGATTTGGTATACCTAGAGTGTTTACTGTGCCCCGAGCTAGGATACTTGCTTTTCGTCCATCTCCAAAGGTGACTGAACCGGTCGTGCTTTCATCCTCAAATGAGGTAAACCAGGCTTTGTCTCCAGTCATGTGTCTGGAACAACCACTGTCTACATACCAGAAATCTCGTTGCTTGTCAGCCAAGGCGGTTAAAGCTACCAGGCAAGTGGCCTCTATATGAGTAGTTTGCTGATCTGAACTAGCACTTTCCAAAGAAGATGGATCATCAGTTTCTTTAGTAAGGGCTAGAAGACACTTGTAATTTTCTTGGTCCAGACAGGCTTTCCTATTCTGGTTTGAAAGTCTTTCTGAGAGAACATATCAGTTAGTTTATTAAGGAGTTCCTTCTGTTCTCTAAGTTCACATTGTAAAGATTCAACAGTACTTTTTTCTTGAGAAACTTGAGACATTAACAATCTCTCTTTACACCTAGGTCTGATATGGCCTATCATACCACAGTGATGACAAGTTGGAATAAAATTTCTAGAGTTAGGATACCTGTTTTGACCAGTGGAGGATTCTTGGTCAACTTTTACCTGAGGAGTGTGTGCTGGCTGACCTTCCTTCATGCTTCTCAGTATTGAGACTTGATCATCATATGCGACTTCCTCCTTTTTGACAGGTGATCCAGATGCTCTTACAAACTTTGTACTTTTGGAATTCTCTCCTGTGTATCCTAGCCCAAAGGTGTCATGTGGTGCTCTTCTTGCCCCAAGTAATTTGGTCATAGTGCTAGAGCTTACCTCAAATCTGGTGAATTTATCTTGAGTCGATTTTAGCTCATCTTGTAGGGACTCATTTTTAGCCAATAACTCCAGATTTAGAACTTGTTGTCCCCTCACGTCCAGTTCCAGCATTTTGATTTTGTTGAGATATTCAGCCTTTTCAGCCTTCCAACTTGATGAGCCCTGATCACTTGACGAGATAGCCATCTCAGTTACAAAGTTGCTTCTTTCCTGTTCCCATGTGGATTGTGAAGTCTCCAACATGTGCTCCACTTTTTCTTTTTCTGTTCTTAGAAATTCAACTTCCTTTTCTAAGCTTAAGTTTCTTAGTAATGTGGCATTAGAAGCTTTGTAGAGTTGTTTGCAGCGGATATTTGTTTCATCATCAGAAAATGCTTCGTCACTGTCAGAATCAGGTAGAAGTGACGATACAAGAGCCAAATTTTCCACTTCTTGAGACTCATCATCACTCCAAGTTGAAAGAAGAGATTTGTTGTTGTTGTTTCCATGCTTCCTATTTCCACAGTCAGTAGAGATATGGCCATAGCCACCACACTCATAGCATTTAGGTTTTCCAGAGTGAGTTCCCTTGAAGCTTCCTTTTCCACTCTTGCCATTGTAGTCACTGCTGCTACTGCTTCCGCCATAGGTGTTTTTCCTAGAAGCATTGGGATTTCTAGAGGAGTTCTTGCTTTTGAGAAATCTTTTGAATTCCTTTGTCAGTAGAGCAAGATCTAGTGTTTCTTCTTCCTCTTCAACTCTTTTTACTGCCTTGAAGGCTACACCCTTATTCTTCTTCTCAGGTTTTAACCTCATCTCATAAGTTTTGAGATTGCCAATGAGCTCATCAAGTGGGTACTCATCAATATCAAATGAGTCTTCTATACTAGTGACTTTTGAATGGAATTTTTCTGGCAAGGCCCTGAGAATCTTTTTGACAATCTTATCTTCATCAAAAGGTGCTCCCAGACTACGACACTGACCAGAAATTTTAAGAATTCTACCATGGAAATCATCAATAGTTTCATCATCTCCCATAGTCATAGTTTCGAACTCAAAGATCAGTGCTTGTAATTTCTGGGCACGTACCTTTTTATTTCCTTCATATGTAGTCTGTAGAAGATCCCATGCCTGCTTAGCAGTATCACAGTGACTGATCCTCAGTTTTTCCCGTTCAGATAGGGCTGTGAAAATGCTGTTCTTAGCCTTGAAATCTGCTTGCAGATCACAAACTTCTTCCACAGTCCAGTCCTTCCTTGGTTTGGGAGTGGCAGTGGAAGAGCTTTCTCCTTTTGCTTTTACCATAGGTATAGTCCAGCCATTTTTTACAATATTCCACACATGTTCATCTTGAGCATAGAGATATGATTTCATGTATATTTTCCACAGAGTATATTTTTCACATCCACCTTCGAACCATGGAGGACTATTTATAGATCCACCAGCAGCCCTATCACGTGAATGTTCCATCTTTCCTGGGATCACTAGAAAGTTCTAGAACCCGCTCTGATGCCAAATGAAAATACTAGATGGAACAAGTATTGATGAAAGTGCTTTACTTCAACTAATTTATCCAAGGAAAATACAATTCACAACACGGAAATTTGCTGACGCAGTGTAAACCTCTCCACTGAGGAAACTTCACTGCGTGGCTTTTAGTGTAGCCAACACGAAGGAACAATCCAATATGAAACACCAGAGTTTACAGAATACAAGTAGTGTTGTTCATAACAAACACTTTCATTTAGCAACAAATGCTAACTTGTTTTACAACTATTCTAACTCCTAATACAACATTCTAGACAATCTATCTTCAACCTTCCTTGCTCTCAAATGAATCACTGATCTTGAGAATGAATGTGAGAGATTATGCAATAGAATACATGAAACAAGTAGAGAGAGCTTTTCTTTCTCTCTTTTTTTTTTTTTTTCAGAAACTGATTTGAAAACGCGTTGTTCACGTAGGAACAATTTTATGCATAAAAGCTCTACATCTAACTTCAGTTTCGAAACCTTTTATAAGGGAGGAAAACTCCCCCTCAATCAAATCTTTTCTTAATTAACAAATAAGATAAATATGAAAAGATGTAAAAACTGAAATCAACACTTCCTATTTATCTACCATGCATGTCAAAAATCTTTAATGCAAATGTATATCAAATCAATTTAATCGACATGCATATCAATTTAATTCATCTAGCATGATATGAAATGAATACCACTTATACTCAAGATCAATGAGAGTGATCCTCCTTGATTTCCTCTTGAAGATCTGATCATGCAGACATCTTTAATTTCCTTTAAGCCACGAACAAGTAGGAGAGATACTCTCCTAGTGCTTTGTAATTTCTGATTTCCTTTTGGCTTTGGGAAAGTCATGTGTCGAATAGGGATCGTCCAATATACTTACAGAGGGGGACAAAATCAAAACCTCTCGAAGCAAACTAAAAATTAAACAAACCTAGCAAAACCGAAACTGAGGAAGACCCATAGTGGAAAAGAATACTTCAATTCAGGGTTAATTCGATAATTCTATTTATCCCACAATGAGGGTATATATACAAGTACAAAGGAGTAGTCTAACTCTAATAGGAAACAATCTTTCCATAATTACAGGATATCCTAATTAAATAAAATCCTAATTACATACAGATTTACAGCGATTCTACACTCCCCCTCAAGTTGGTGCATAGATGTCTACCATGCCCAACTTGTCAACTGAGCTGTCAAATACCTTCCTGGACACTCCTTTAGTAAGAACATCAGCTAATTGCTCCTCTGAGTTTACAAATGGAAAGCGAATAACCTTTCTGTGAAGATTTTCTTTAATAAAATGACGGTCAACCTCCACATGCTTTGTTCTATCATGCTGAACTGGATTATGTGCAATCTCAATGGCAGCTGTATTATCACAATGCAAATCCATAGGCTTTTTAAGCTTGTAACCCAGGTCTTTCAAGACATTACGAATCCACAACATTTCACAGACTCCGTGTGCCATACCCCGGAACTCAGCTTCTGCACTTGATCTGGCAACAACTTTCTGCTTTTTGCGACGCCAAGTGACAAGGTTCCCTCCAACAAAAGTGAAGTACCCAGATGTAGAACGTCTGTCAGTTTTATCACCAGCCCAATCTGCATATGTGTACCCAACAACTTCCAATTCATCTTTTTTCTGAAACAGTAACCCTTTACCTGGCGCCATCTTCAAGTACTTCAAAATACGAAAGACTGCATCCATATGATCTTCACTAGGACAATGCATAAATTGACTAACAACACTCACAGCATAAGCAATATCAGGTCTAGTATGTGAAAGATAAATCAACCTTCCTACAAGACGTTGATACCTCCCTTTGTCAGTTAGAACTTGATCAGGATAAATAGCAAGTCTGTGATTCATCTCAATGGGTGTCTCCATTGGTCTGCAGTCCAGCATTCCTGTTTCAGCAAGTAAATCAAGGACATACTTCCTTTGTGAAAGTAAAATCCCCTTCTTAGACCTTGCAACTTCAATACCCAGAAAATACTTCAGTTGTCCCAGATCCTTCATTTCAAACTCCTTTGACAGATACTTTTGCAATTCATTCATCTCTTTCGAATCATCCCCTGTAACAATCATGTCATCAACATACACAATAAGAGCTATAATCTTACCATTCTTGCGTTTGATAAACAAGGTATGGTCAGAATTGCTCTGTCTGTACCCAAAGGCTTTCATGGACTTTGAAAAACTTCCAAACCAAGCTCTTGGAGACTGCTTCAGGCCATACAAAGACTTCTTCAATTTACACACCTTGCCAACGCCACTTGGGTAATTCTTAACACCTGGGGGCACATCCATGTACACTTCTTCCTCCAAATTCCCATTAAGAAACGCATTCTTCACATCAAACTGGTGCAAGGGCCAATCTTTGTTTGCTGCAAGTGAGATTAGAATCCGGACAGTATTAATCTTTGCCACAGGTGAAAAAGTCTCCTCATAATCAATCCCATAGCGTTGTGTATATCCTTTGGCAACCAACCTCGCCTTGTATCTATTAATAGTTCCATCTGCATTAAGCTTCACAGTAAATACCCAACGACACCCTACAGTCTTCTTTCCAACCGGCATAGGTACTAGCTCCCATGTTGCATTCTTTTGAAGAGCTTCCAATTCTTCATTCATCGCCTTTGTCCATTTTGGATTGGTCAATGCATCCTGCACGTTACTAGGAATAGATACAATAGATAATTGATCAACAACAAGTGCATGTGACCCAGAAATCCTATGGTTAGACATAAAATTAGCTATAGGGTATTTAGCTTTGGCTTTGATAGCTGGTTCATATTGTTTCTTAGGAATTCCCTTGGTAACCCTTTGTGATTTCCTAGGTTCGACACTTTCTAACCCAGAAGATTCATTAAAGTTTAGGGGTACCTGAGGAGGATCATTCTGACCGGGATCTTCAGTTGGTGATGCAGAAGGGGGAATATCTTGTGTGTGAGCTTCAGATACGTCTTGATTTTGATTCAAACTATCCAAAAAAGTCGTCTCTTTAGTCTCGGAATTCACAACACTCTGTTCGGCAGTTACATTTTCTGTTTCGGAATTCACAACACTCTGTTCAACAGTCGCATTTTCTGTTTCGGAATTCGCAACACTTCGTTTGGCAGTCGCATTGTCTATTTTGGAATTCACAATGCTCTGTTCGGCAACTGCATTTTCTGTTTCCAAATTTCTACCCTCAAATGTATCCTCCAAATTTTCCAAGTCTTCAAAGACATCAAAATCAAAAATAGAACGAGGATTCCCTTCACAACCTCTCTCCCCCTGAAGGGAAGACTGAGAAGCTCCCCCTGAGTAATAAGGCTCGGATTCACGAAAAGCAACATCAAGAGATACATGTATAGTGCCAGTAAGGGGATCATAACATCGATAACCCTTCTGGAAGTCAGCATAACCAACAAAGATACACTTACGGGCACGGGGATCAAGCTTACTGCGTTGAGGCTTGGGAATATGAACATAGGTTGTGCACCCAAACACCCGGGGCTCCAAATTAGGCATAGAAGGGATGGTCAAAAGTGTATAAAGCTTCTGATGAGGATTCTGAAACTCAATCACCCGTGAAGGAGTACGGTTGATAAGATATGATGCTGATTTTACTGCTTCTCCCCAATAGGACCGAGGTACATTCATGCCAAATAAGGAAGCACGAACAACTTCCATCAACTGCCTGTTCTTCCGTTCTGCTAAGAATTGGAGGTATGATGACGAATTCCATGTGACCGGCAAAACTCAATCATAGGGCCATTCACAAACTCTCCACCATTGTCAGACTGAAACACTCTGATGGATTGTTGATACTGAGTTGCCACCATTTTGTGAAATTCGGTAAACATTCCAAATACATCACTCTTATTCTTCAGTAATGACACCCATGTCATGCGAGTGCAATCATCAATAAACGTTACAAAATACCGAGCTCCAGAAAGAGAAGGAATTTTCGCAGGACCCCAGACATCGGAGTGAATCTTCATAAAAGGAACAGGACTTTTATTAAGACTTGCTGAATATGAAATACGGTGACTCTTGGCCAGTTCACAGATGTCACAGTGGAAATCCAAATCACTAACAACTGAAAACAATTGAGGTTGCAGCTTCTTAAGATAACGAAAGGATAGATGACCTAAACGGCGATGCCATAACCATACAGCTTCCTTCGAATTCTCTACCCCGTTGATCTGATTAGCTTGTCCCAAAAGATGCTTCTGTTTCTTTCCAGTCTCTGTCAGATCCAGATAGTATAATTTCCCCCTTCTAACACCATAACCAAGAATCCGTCGAGTCAGAATGTCCTGAAACACACAGAAAGACGAATAGAAGGTCACAATACATGCAAGAGCTAAAATAACTTGACCAACAGACAGGAGATTATAAGCTAGTGATGGAACAACTAAGACAGATTCAAGGGTTAAGGTATCAGATAAAGCAATAGAACCTTATCTGGTGACCGGAGTTGGAGTACCATCAGCAGTAGAGACAACATCTTGAGGGGAACGTCTATGGTTTTTCAAAAGACTTGGGTCATTGCTCATATGGTCAGATGCACCTGTATCAATTATCCATGTACTATTAAAAGCAACCTTACCCTTCATACCTGACTGCGCTACATTAGCGGAGGCATTGTCCAGGTAAACTTCCTCTTTAGTAGCAACAGCGGCCTTGCCCAGATTCTTTCGCGGTTTCTTGGTGAAGTCCCACCAATCAGGGTAACCAATCACTTCATAGCACCGCTCCTTGCTATGACCTAATTCCCCACAGATAATGCACCTTTTGTTTGCATATGGATTTGGTTTACCTAGAGGACGGTGTGGAGAAGGTCCTGAGAAGCTTGGAGGACCCTGTTTGCGTTGAGACATAACAGAAAATTTGGTAGTCACCGAATGCCCCATAGCCTGTTTCTCTGATTGCATCATTGAGGAATTCATGATTTTCGCAGGATTGGATTTTCAAGGGTTTCAAGATGGATATGAATGTTTTTGAAAAAAAAGTTTTTTTTTTTTTTTTCGAAAAAAGGTAGGGTGATGGTGGTTTAAAATTCAGGATGGTTTGATTTCAATGGTGGTGGTACGCAGCGGTTTGTGGTGTTCTTCGGGATTCAGGATTCAGGATTCAAAGGATGCAGCGCAAGTTCAAAGGATTGAACCTGCTCTGATACCAAGTAGAAAAGAATACTTCAATTCAGAGTTAATTCGATAATTCTATTCATCCCACAATAAGGGTATATATACAAGTACAAATGAGTAGTCTAACTCTAATAGGAAACAATCTTTCCATAATTACAGGATATCATAATTAAATAAAATCCTAATTACATACAAATTTACAGCGATTCTACAAATGTCACTGTTACAATTGCACAAAATAAAAGAAGGAGGCACATCCCACCACACCAGTTGAGTTAACGACGTACTATGATTAGCCAATGAATCTGCAACTTTATTCCCTTCACGAAAAATATGAGAAGAGCGCAATGTCATATTTGAGATGCAACTTAAACAATTAAGCCAACGAACATGAAGTTGCCAAGGTACAAGCAAAGGAGAGCGCAGGTAGTCTAGCACAAGTGATGAGTCAACCTCCAACCAAATGTGTTTCTAATCACGAACCCAAGCAAGCTCAATAGTCATTATCACTGCCAAAACCTCCGCCACTATATATAGAACTAGGAATGTCAATGTTGGAAGAAAAAGCACCCAAAACATGACCATTAAAGTCACGAAATAACGCACCAAAACCTCCAATACCCTCTGTTCATACCTACACTAGCAAGGCTATTTGCTACATCTTCAAGCATAAGTAACACCCTCTTTGGGACATCCACAAGCCATGGTGAGGCCCAACCGAGACTTGCATCTTGTAGCCCTATGTTCAAGCTACGCTACGGTATCCGGAAGTCGCAAATCCGCCACCGGGAAGCCACCTTTCCGGCCTTGCCAACATGCCCTCACAACTAGGCTTTCTACACTAGAATAGTTGTTTACTTGTCCCACATCGAAAACCATGTAAAGGAGATGGATTCCTTCACCTATAAAAGGAACTCTCCTCCCACAACTCAATCCGATTACAACCAACTCCACAACACACTTTGTAATCCCCCTTTGGCCGCAAGGCTCAACACACTAGTATAAGCTTTCAAGTGGACGTAGTCTCCCGCTAAGGCGGGAGGTGAACCACTATACATCTCGTGTCAACTCTTTCTCTCTCTCTATCTCTCTCTCTAAAGCTAACTAGCGACCCCCTCGGTCACTAACGTTAACATTGGCGCCGTCTGTGGGAAGCCGTCACACAAAGGCTTCGTCACCTACCATGAACTTTGACCCGTAAGCGTTGAGTCAATGCTCGGTCAACGCCCGGCGGAGGCGGTCAACGTCTGGTCAACGCTGACAAGGTTGGTCAACGCTGAACCTTCAAAAAAAAAAAAAAAAAAGTGGCGGCAAACTTCTCTGGGCACCCCTCCAATTTTCAAACTTCCCGCCAGCCACTACCAATTGCAGCTCCGTCCACCATTCGACCTGGAACTCGTGGTCTCCGCCGAACTTGGCACCGCCGAACTCTTCCTCCGCCAGAATCCTCCGCCGACCTCCAGGTCACCGCCGAGCTCTTCCGCCGAGCATCTCCGCTGAACTTGAGCTCGGAGCCTCAGCTCTGCTCTACTTTGCAGCTCCGCCGGACCCAATTGCTGCTCCCTCCGCTAGCCAGCTCTGCTCCACCAGCACATCCGCCCAACTTGCAGTTCCGCCAGCTGCAAATCCTCCGCTCCGCTAGGCACCGCCAGTGGGCCATCCTCCGGAGGCGGATCGCTAGCTAACCTTCGACAGAAAATCTTCTGCCACACTGTACACCGCCCAACTTCTCCGCTGCAACTAGCTGGACCTCCGCTGCAGCACACTCGAAGCTGCAACTCCACCCAACTTGCAGCTCCGCCCAAGCCTGCAGCTCCAGGGCTCCGCCCAGCTTCGCCGCCGGGAGTTCCTCCGCCTAACTTACATCTCCGCCGAACTGGTTCTCCGCCGAACTGGTCTCCGCCACACTTTGAGCATCCGCCAGACTTTCGGGCCACCACCAGCGGCAGAAGCTCCATCTTCGCCGGCTATCCTCCGCCCAACTCCTCCGCTCCGCCACTGCTACACTGCTGATTGGGCTGCACCTCTGGGCACCCTCCAACTGCAGCTCCGCCCTCCTAGCTTCGGCCCTCCCATGGAAAACGCCGCTGGGCACCGAGTCAACAGTCCACTCCAAGTCAACGCTTGGGTGCATGGTCAACGTTGCAGCTCCAAGTCAACGCTGCACTCCCACTCTTTAGGTACCTCCTCCGCTGCATTCCCTGGGCGGTATACCTACTGTATGCAAGGAAAATCATTTTTTCCTTCAATCATTCCACCTCCACTACGAGTTGATGCACGTCCTCGACACCCCGCATCCGCCAGATAAGTGTTTTCCTCTTATCTTTTCCGCTCTTACAATTTGAGCTACCGCCGATACCATGTCTCTATAACCCTTAAGCATGCCTACAACATGTTATTAGCAACTTTTCTACAAGCACATGCTACACACATACATGCTTAAATTCACTTTCATGTGACATTCACCTAGAACCTTGTGACACTTATAGCTCAATTAAACATGCTCGGATAAATGCTTGCGAAACGGTTACGACTCGCTTGGGTATCAAAGCATGGCCGCGACTCGTTTGGGCTACGCCCCGCACGCTCGTACAGCGCCTACACCCAACCCGCTCGAACACCTAACTCGCTCCACTTATCCAACATGCTTTAGTTACGCTCTCGGTTCACAATGCTTCATACATGTGGTCTAGCCTCCGGGCACCACACTTTTTTACGTTTTCTTACATATGGTCTAGCCTCCGGGCTCCACGAATCTATGGTCTACGATCTACCGCCATGCGGTAGGGCGACGCCCCATTATCTCATGCACTTCATACATTAGTGCACCGCCGATGTAACTACATATACGAATTTTTGTGTCTTTTGTGATGCAGGATTGCGAGTCCCTTCTTGCTTGCGGAGCTCGGGGACTTGTAGGGGCCGTGCGCCTCTCGGATATTACTTATGCTTGATGACTCCATGATTTGAACTCCCCAACCAAGAAGCTACTCTTACTCGGGGACTTCGGGGACTTGTTCATACCTACACTAGCAAGGCTATTTGCTACATCACCAAGCATAAGTAACACCCTCTTTGGGACATCCACAAGCCATGGTGAGGCCCAACCGAGACTTGCATCTTGTAGCCCTATGTTCAAGCTACGCTACGGTATCCGGAAGTCGCAAATCCGCCACCCGGAAGCCACCTTTCCGGCCTTGCCAACATGCCCTCACAACTAGGCTTTCTACACTAGAATAGTTGTTTACTTGTCCCACATCGAAAACCATGTAAAGGAGATGGCTTCCTTCACCTATAAAAGGAACTCTCCTCCCACAACTCAATCCGATTACAACCAACTCCACAACACACTTTGTAATCCCCCTTTGGCCGCAAGGCTCAACACACTAGTATAAGTTTTCAAGTGGAAGTAGTCTCCCGCTAAGGCGGGAGGTGAACCACTATACATCTCGTGTCAACTCTCTCTCTCTCTCTATCTCTCTCTCTAAAGCTAACTAGCGACCCCCTCGGTCACTAACGTTAACACCCTCTACATGCTTCCAAGCACCATCTGAGTTAATCTTCACCCACCCAATGATCGGAGGATGCCAAACAACCTCAATTACTCTAGGGGCTCTCCGCAACCGACACTCTGCTCCAAAACACTCGAAGATCTTGAACTGAATTACTCATTGGACCCTTTGCAGGCCGACTAGCCGCTCTAACATGACCCAAAATGAGTTGACAAATTGAAGCAGTAGAAAACGACTTGCAGTCAAATCTGGTCTTGTTCCTAGCATGCCATACAAACCATAAGATCGATGTGAAAGTGATCAACCAAAGCTCTTTAAGCTGTGAACTACGTCCCATACTCAAACCCTTGTGAAATATATCCATAAGAGTATGAGGAACAACACCCAATTCAAAAAGAGACGAGAAATAAGACCATATAGCAGTTGTAAAAGGACAAAGCAAGAATATATGCTGTAGGGATTCAGTACATGCACCACAAATTTCACATCTTGAAACCCAAGCCACTCCCCATCTTTGAAGAAGATCATCACAAATTATTCTCCCTTTTAATACTTTCCAGGCATGTAGAGACATTCTAGGCAATATAAATTTAGACCGTAAAGTCTTACACCAAGGCTGGGAGGGAGATGGATGCCTCAAAAATTGATAAGCATGCTTTGCCGTTAACTCACCAATTGATGAAGGCATCCAAATGAGCTTGTCCGCCATTGATGCGCAGTTGCAAAAGAAACTTGCCTAATTTTATTACACAATGCTGGAAAATGATCTTGAAGAAGATCTGGAAACACCCAAGAACGACCAACAATAAAATTAGAAACCAAGTCCTTATTACCTCGCAGGTCAACATGAGCACCAAAGTAATCAATAATAGGCCTCCCCATAAAATTCTCATGCCAAAAAGAAATCTTGCCTCCTGAATTGAACCAATCAACCATTGAGAATTTTCTTTGACAACACCCCAAAAAGGACCAACTCCCGGCCATATAGAGGAAGAGGCATAAGACCGACGTTGAGAAAATCTATTCCGAATAAACGAACAACCTTCTGATGAAAAAGAATAGATCTCCCAACAACGCTTCAACAAAAAGAGAACGATTAAGAAGCACAAGCTGCTTCAATCCGAAGCCACCTTCATCCACGGGAGTGCAACAAGATCTCCATGCCACTAGAGGAATCCCACGAGACAATACAATAATCGGGAAAACAACACCCTTGTAGTATGGTCCACGACTGTATTCGATGCCAACTCGAGTTGGCAGTTCATCGTGCTGAGGTTCCAATCGTTGATCACAAAATATGAAAAAGAGAAAACAAAATATAAACATAAGGTTCTCGACTGGATGACAAGCACAACCCTGACAAATAAAATTCTTCATATCATGGTTCGTACAAAGACGAGTTGCTAATTAGAATGCCAGCTGAAGTAATTCGATAGGGATCCTTTTGGGATGACAAGTCGATGTTGAAACTAGAATCCAGCAGTTTCCCTACTCTGAAAAGGAGAGTCACTATGTAATAATTACAAATATTTTTGGTTATGTACACGTGGAAAATTGTGTGATAAAATTTATTTTCATTTTAGTTGTTGCATGTCATTGGTACCTGTTAATGCTTGGATCCGTGGGGATCCTAATTAACTATAAGTAAGAGAGAGATAGAGAGAGAGAGAGAGAGTTGACACGAGATGTATAGTGGTTCGCCTCCGCATGAGCGGGAGACTACGTCCACTTGAATGTTGTACTAGTGTGTCGAGCCTTGCGGCCCAACGAGATTACAAAAGATGTAATGGGGATGGTTGTGGTTGGAATGTCTTGAGTTGTGGGAGGAGGCATTCCTTTTATAGATGAAGGAATGCTCTTTCTCTACTTGTTCTTCGATGTGGGACAAGTTTCCACATATTTCTAGTCTAGAAAGCCTAGAAGCATGTAGAAAGCTATGTTGTGGAGGCATCTTGGCAAGGGCGGGAACGTGGCTTCCCGGTGGCGGATTTGCGACTTCCGGATACCGCCGCGTAGCTTGAACATAGGGCTACAAGATGCAAGTCTCGGTTGGGCCTCACCATGGCTTGTGGATGTCCCAAAGAGGGTGTTACTTATGCTTGGTGATGTAGTAAATACTCCATATTGTTGGAGGTATGTACAAGTCCCCGAAGTCCCCAAGTAAGAGGAGCTTCTTGGTTGGGGAGTTATAAACATGAAGTCACCAAGTATAAGTAAGTGGGCGGCACGGTGCCCCTACAAGTCCCCGAACTCCGTAAGCAAGAAGGGACTCATTAACCTGCACAACAAAGGCAAAAAACAGGCATATGTAGAACGCTTGTTGCATTGGGCAACAAATGTGAGTTGCATTGATATGCGTTGGCATATATGAACGTATGGGGTGCGTGATACATGTTGATGCATATATGCGAATGGTGCCGAGTACGATCGATTATGACGTAAAAACTCGAGAACGCGTATGGTCGTGTGAGCGTATGGATTGCATATGATAAATGTAAGTTGCATGAGCGGTGCGAAGGTAAGCGTTTGTAACTCATGAACGATGACCGCGCGTACGGTTGTGTCTGTGTGGTTTTCGCTCGTATTAATGGAACGCGAAAAGAAATTGATTTGTCGCGGTCGGTAAACGACAAATGGTAGAAAAATTCAATGTTCCATTAACGTGTGGTGTGTCGAGTAGACATGAGCGTAAAGCTTGAGGAATGCCGGGAAGGCATGAGCAGAAAGCTCGGGGTTGCCGGGAAGGCATGAGCGGAAGCTCGTGGATTGCCGGGAAGGCATGAGCGGGAGCTCGTGGGTTGCCGGGAAGGCATGAGCGGGAAGCTCGTGAGCGGAAGCTCAAGGGTTGCCTGGAAGGCATGAGCGGGAAGCTCGTGGGTGCCGGGAAGGCATGAGCGGGGAGCTCAAGGGTTGCCGGGAAGGCATGAGCGGAAGCTCGGGGTGCCGGGAAGGCATGAGCGGGAAGCTCGTGGGTGCCGGGAAGGCATGAGCGGGAAGCTCGTGGGTGCCGGGAAGGCATGAGCGGGAAGCTCGTGGGTGCCGGGAAGGCATGAGCGGGGAGCTCGTGAGCGGAAGCTCAAGGGTTGCCGGGAAGGCATGAGCGGAAGCTAGGGGTGCCGGGAAGGCATGAACGGAAGCTCGGGGTGCCGGGAAGGCGTGAGCGGGAAGCTCGTGAGCGGAAGCTCAAGGGTTGCCGGGAAGGCATGAGCGGTGAGCTCGTGAGCAGAAGCTCAAGGGTTGCCGGGAAGGCATGAGCGGAAGCTCGGAGTGCCGGGAAGGCATGAGCGGAAGCTCGTGAGCGGAGGCTCAAGGGTTGCCGGGAAGGCATGAGCGGAAGCTCGGGGTGCCGCGAAGGCATGAGCGGTAAGCTCGTGAGCGGAAGCTCAAGGGTGCCGCGAAGGCATGAGCGGTAAGCTCGTGAGCGGAAGCTCGTGGTGCCGGGAAGGCGTGAGCGGTGAGCTCGTGGTGCCGGGAAGGCATGAGCGGGAGCTCGGCGGTGCCGCTGAGGCACAAGCGCGAAAGCCTGGCGGTGCCGCTGAGGCACGAGCGAGAAAACTCGGCGGTGCCGCTGAGGCACGAGCCCGGAGCTCGGTGTTGCCATGAGGCTTTAACGGGTAGCTCGATGGTGACGCCCTGAGGCATGAGCGTGGTCGTTGCTAATTATGCTGGGCTGTATGTATAAGTCCCCGAAGTCCCCAGTCAAGGAGGGTGTTCTTGCGGGTTGATACCAAAGTGTAGCTTTGTGCCGTATATCAAGCATAATTAGTGCGAGTGCGTCATCCATCTAGAATTGGTTGGAGCGAACGCTTTTGCCCTTTCGGGTGGGCCCCTGCCAGGCCCTGCGAGGAGTCCCCCACTCCTGGCTATAGACCTCCGGATGGTCGGAAAATTGTTTGATGAGGGGAGCTGCACGGAGCAGAGGGTGTTGGGTAGCGAGCCCAATCTTTGGTACCCAAGCGTCGGGGTTAACTGCCGGATCAATGGCTGCCGTGGGCTGTGTTAACTAGTCCCTTGCTGTTTTCTCGAAGGAGAAAAGCTTGACTGCAATGCCGCGTAGCGGTCATTGTCATTATGAGGCGTTGCCTTACCGCTTGGCGGTTGAATGAAAAATGATAAACACATAGAGCAAGTAATAATATTTTGTTTGAGTGTCCCATGTTTATTTAATTGAGTTGCAATTAAAATAGAAGCATGGCATATGTGTATAGCATGTACTTGTAGTAAAGTTGCTAATAACATTTTTGCATTTTTGTAGATATGGTGAAGGATCATTGAGATCGGTATGTGAAGTATGCCATATCTAGTATGTGAGATCTAGAAAGTGTTGCCAAATCTATGAAATGTTGTAGGCATGCTAAAACGTTATGGAAGCATTTAAAGATATATCAAGTGTGATATTCTATAAGCATGCTTAGAAGTAGTAAAAGCATGTGAAGACGTAGCAATAACTCTAATTGCACGAGCGTAAAAGATAAGATATAGTTACTTATCTTATGTCGATTCAGAGCGAGTTGGAGTTGGAATTGATGTAAGTACCCAAATCATGTTGGAGTTGTCCAAGCATGACGCTCCATTGCCTTTAGCGAGTGTACCGTAATGGATGACCAATGCTTCATTGACCGAAGAAGTGTTCGGTATGCCTCCTTAACAAGATAATCTGTCGACTGCCGCTGAAGCCTGAAGAAGCATTGCCCCGTATGCGACCTGGTGTATACTGAGGGTGTCCACTACAGCAGTATTGGGTGCCCAGAGCAGAAGCATTCTCACTTTTTTTTTTAGGTAGTGCAGCGGAGATTCTTCAGTGGGGGTGGCTAGCGGAGGCCGCTCAGAGGGGTGTGGTTGGCGGGGGTTGGGTAGCGGCACTGGAGCTAGTATGGCCAGCGGGGGTTCCCAGCGGTTGTTTGCTAGTATCTAGCGGAGGTTGGAGCGGAGCTGAGCGGAAGAGAGGTTCCGCTGACGTAGAGTAGCGGAGCAGTTGAAGTTGGCGGTGCTGGTTCCAGCGACCATTGCAACTGATGGAGCCTAGCGGACGAGAGCTGCCGCTGACAGTCTGGCGGTCTGTCGGCACTAGCGGTTGGCTGCTAGGCTTGGAGCTAGCGGTTTGGCGGGTTAGAGGGCTGGCGGTAGCTTTAGCCAGCGGTGGAGCTTTGGCTAGCGGCACTGGAGCTTGCTCTTATTGTTCAGCGGAACTTGCTGGCGGAGTTGGCCGGCGGTGGTCCTGGAACTTAGAGGAGTCCGGCGCGGCGGAGCCTTATCTAGCGGTTTCTCCTAGCAGCGTTGTGGCTGGCGGAGCCCTGCCGGCGGAGGTTTGATCGAAGAACATGGGTTCTTGGCGGAGTGTCGCTGATGGTTCTTAGCGGTGAAAGTCATGGCCGCTAGCGGTGATGGTCAGAAGCTGGTGCTTGCTTTGCCGCTGATGGGAGCTAGCGGTGTTGCTGGTTTGCATCTGGCGGACTGATGCAAACTGATCTGCAAATGGGTGTCCACAGTGAATTGTTGGGTGTCCACAGTTGCAGGTTCTATGCTTTCTAGTCGGCGGGGCCGCTGAGGTTGGCTAGCGGAAGCTCGGAATGTTGCTTATCAGCGGAAGCGGAGCTCTCGAGTGGTGGAGTTCCTGGCCGGCGGAGCCCCTGTCCAGCGGAGCGGAGCTCTCGCTAGGGTCAGCGGTGGTGCTTGGCGGAGAAAGCTTTGCCGGTGAAGTTTGCCGCCGAAGTTTTTGCCGCTGGGATTTGCTAGCGGGAGATGGCCGGTGGACTGCTGCAGATGGCGCACCAAAGATTGGCGCTGAAGGTGGCGGAAGAAGATACTCGGCGGACTGCTGCAGATGGCGAACCAAAGAGCGGCGCTGAAGCTGGCGGAAGAGGAGCTGCTCGGCGGAGCGGCGGTGAAGTTGATCGGAGGTGCCAGCGGTGAAGTTGATCGGAGCTTGCAGCGAGCTGTGCAGCGGAGCAGATCGTCATCTTCATGCCTTGTTGTTGGGTGCCCAGAGAAGATTTCTGGGTGTCCAGAGAAATTAGGCTCCATTTTTTTTTTTTTTTTTTAAGTGCAGCGTTGACCTTTGCTTGTCTGGCGTTGACCGCACGTTGATTACCATTGATCAGCCTCAATGGGCGTTGACCAAGCCTTGATATGTTGGTGTTTTGATCAACTCCTGCCAGCGTTGACCATCCCCTCGGAGTTGACCGGTGGAGATTAGCCCTTTAAGATGCAAATTTCTGCACTGGTTTTACCGCTGAAGTAATGTTGATTATGTTTTGGCAAAAGTTGCCGCCAAGAAGCATTAATTCAAACATAAACTCAAAGAAGGAAGAAATTTCTTCAAGCTCCGCTAAGCAGACTTAGCTCATGGAAGGTGACGAAGCCAATGTGTTGGCTTCCCACAGACGGCGCCAATGTTAATGCTTGGATCCGTGGGGATCCTAATTAACTATAAGTAAGAGAGAGATAGAGAGAGAGAGAGAGTTGAAACGAGATGTATAGTGGTTCGCCTCCGCATGAGCGGGAGACTACGTCCACTTGAATGTTGTACTAGTGTGTCGAGCCTTGTGGCCCAACGAGATTACAAAAGATGTAATGGGGATGGTTGTGGTTGGAATGTCTTGAGTTGTGGGAGGAGGCATTCCTTTTATAGATGAAGGAATGCTCTTTCTCTACTTGTTCTTCGATGTGGGACAAGTTTCCACATATTTCTAGTCTAGAAAGCCTAGAAGCATGTAGAAAGCTATGTTGTGGAGGCATCTTGGCAAGGGCGGGAACGTGGCTTCCCGGTGGCGGATTTGCGACTTCCGGATACCGCCGCGTAGCTTGAACATAGGGCTACAAGATGCAAGTCTCGGTTGGGCCTCACCATGGCTTGTGGATGTCCCAAAGAGGGTGTTACTTATGCTTGGTGATGTAGTAAATACTCCATATTGTTGGAGGTATGTACAGTACCTTATACCCTAAATCCTTAATTATGTATGTTGGTATATATATACCTCCCAGGCACAAGTATTGGAAGCACAAAGCTCGTCTAGCCACCAAAGAACAACAAAGTACCTTCGAGCAGGGTTCCCGATACCCCTCCAATTGGTATCGGGAACTCAATTGTCCCACATTGGGCGCAAAGAAACTGCATCTCCCCAAATCCTCTACAAATGGATCATCTCCAACACCCCGAAAAAGTAACTTTATACTATGGTTTTCCATTATCTTTATCTAATAACGATACTGACTTAGGCATCGGAGCGTCGAAGACCCGCACACTCGGTCTTCCCTTTGACCTCTGTTTGTTTTACAGATAAACGAGACTGATAGCGATAGTGACAGAGCGAGACACTCAGTGATTCCGCTGGACAAGACCACCATCTATACAACTGAAACATTTGGCGCCAGAAGGAGTCCCCTCGGACCCTTGCTAGCAGGACAACACACTCTACCAATGGCTACCAGCACCCCCGATAACCACCCACGAGAGGACGCGGCTCTCGAGGTCCAGCGTACACTCGATTTCTTTAGCCCCAGTGGCGAGGCCTCCAGAGTAACGATGGACCCCGCAACCGCACTCGAAATCGCCAAACACGATCTCCTGGAATCATGTAAGCAGGCAGAGGCAAAGTGCCTAGCGGCCGCAGAAGCCCGCAGACAGGCGGAAAACATGGTCAACCAGAACTGTATTCTTCATGATGCACTTCACCAAATAATCGCGAATAATGAAGTACTTGACAGGGCCCGTCAACAAGAAACACCAATGCCTACCATCATTGGTATCAACACACCTGGGGCCTTCCTAACCATAGACTCGAGTACTGACCTCACTGGCACTTTCATCCCAACCTCAACAACCGACATTTCTAGAACCTTCGCAGGCCCAACACCAGGGACCGCGAGCACATGCGCACAAATAATCTACCTCAACACACCTCTATTCCCCAACCACCTCAACGCAGCACCGCTGCCCCAACCCGCACCAGACATGGCAGGCACATCAGACGCCAACACAGCTACAAACGCCACCACCGTCCCCCCACCTAACCCCAATACAAGGTTATTAATCCAGATGAGTGAAACTATCCCTGCCTTACAGGCACGGATTGAAAGCGCAGAGAATAGATCCTGATGGCAACCGATAATGGCAGGATTTCAAGGAAAAATGAGACCATTCACACCTCGGATACAGGCTGAAAAGCGCCTACAAGAAGCGAAGGCTTTCAAAATTGAGAAATACAATGGCACTCGAGACCCATATCATCACCTCGAGGTATTCCAGTCCATGCTGCACGAAACAAAATAGACTTATGCTATGGCTTGTCACGCATTCGAGGAAACACTAACAGACGAAGCCTTGTGTTAGTTCCTCAACCTGCCCACTAACTCCATCGATAGCTTCCAGGAACTTGGGGACAAGTTCTTCCGGCGATTCATCTTGTGCGGCAGTGGCTACCGCACAACACCTGACCTGTTCAGACTCAAACAGAGGCCCAACGAGGGCCTAAGAGACTTTGTTTGAAGGTGGCAGAAACAGGCTACCCAGTGTCGCTCTTTGGACCCAATTAACCTTAGTAGCATCAGCGTTCAAGCAAGCCCTTCAACCAGGATACTTCCTGCTCCAAATCAATGCCAACCCTCTCGCCACATATGATGACTTACTTGATGCCGCTACTACTTATGTCCAAGCTGAGTACAATACTTTCGGTCGCGATACGAACACTAGTACCAACCTTGTCGCGGTACCCTAGCTCACTAACCCTAGCGAGAGTACCGATAATAGGAACAGAGAAGGCAACAGGGATAAGCCCACCCAGCACAATGAAAGAACCCCACGAGAAAAGCCCACTTACAGCAGCGATAAGAGAGACAAGCAATACGGCAAAAGCCTCGAGAAGCCCAAGCATAATTCATCAAACACCCGATATCGCGTTGCGCCATACAGCAACAACCGATATAGGGAGACCCCAAAGTATGATGCACCCAGATACGAGATCTACACCTCCCTCACCACCTCCTATGAAGACATCTGGAACAACAACAGGATATCATCCCACGCCCACCAAAGCACAGACCTGGACAAGAGAAACCCCTAGATAACTGTAAGTACTGCACCTACCACGAGGAAGCAAGCCATCCTACCAATATCTGTTGGGCATTAAAGAATGCCATCGAGCACCTTATCTAAAATAGTAAACTCCAGTAGTATTGCACCCTTGCCACAGGAGCCAATGCCATCGAAGTTTATGGATAGATATTGACCATACATGGCGGTGCACCCTGTGCCGAGACCCTTCACCTACCCAAAAGATAATGCCCTCGGGGGCAAGAACTACTGGGACTCAGTTACAGATGCAACACTCCCCAAGAGGACTGGGACTCGATCACTTTTAACCGCCAGGAGGATGCCATAAGGAAACACTAGAAAGACCCCTTCATGATCACTATGGTTATTGACCACTATCGATGCCACAGGGTTTTGGTCCACAGCGGCACAGCGGTCAGTGTAATGTTTAGCAGTTGCTACGAAGGTCTAAGGCGAGACAAGAAGAAACTCATCCAAGATCACGAACCTTTAATCAGCTTTACAGGAGAAATCACACAACCCTTGGGGTCGGACAACTTACTATCACACTCGGCGGAGGTAGCACTATCGCCATAATGACAACACACTTCATCGTCATCGACTGCCCCTCATCCTACAATGTCATTCTGGGGTAAGACGCCATTTGGGGACTTCAATGCTTTGTGACAGGATACATGTTGATGATGAAGATATCCACTCCTGGGGGTATTCTCACAGTCAAAGGTGACCAAGAGATAGCGAGATAATGCAACTCCCTGACCGTCACAAGAAGGCGCGGCAAATATGAGATACTCCTGGCCACAGACATTCCCTCCCCATTGGACAAGCCTGACGATCCAAGGGAGGATCCTGAGACCTAGGAAGATAGCGATACCTGCACCAAAAAGAAAGAAGACAAAAGGAAGCTCAAACACCCAAGGCCAGACGCCTTGCAATACTTGATATCGGTCTCCATATCCGACACACTGCCAGAAAGGAAGGTCAAAATAGGTTCCAAAATAGATCCACATTTTCAAGCAGAGCTGACTGCGTTCCTCAAATGTAGACAGGAAGTATTCGCATGGTTGTACGCTGACATGCCAGGCATATCGCCAGACCTACTCACTCACAAACTCACCATCTCACCAGACGCCCCACCTGTCATATATAAGCGAAGGGCTTTCACAGAAGAAAAGTATAAAGCCATCCAAGCAGAAGACAAGAAGCTCTAGGACATTAGTTTCGTCAGGGAGGTATCCTACCCGACATGGCTTTCCAATGTCGTAATTAATGGTAAACAAATCTAATAGCAAATGGCGCATGTGCGTTGATTACACCAACCTGAATAAGGCCTGCCCTAAAGATAGTTTTCCTCTACCACGAATTGACCAACTCGTCGATTCCATTGCCAGACACAAGATTCTAAGTTTCATGGATGACATGGAACCCTCCGATCAAGAGCACACATCTTTTACCACCAACAAGGGTCTGTACTGTTACAAGGTAATGCCATTTGGAATGAAAAATGCTGGAGCAACATATCAGAGGTTAGTCAATACCATGTTTGTAGATCATATCGGGAAAATAATGGAGGTATACGTCGATGACATGATGGAAAAGAGTGTCACAATCGAGGACCACATCAAGAACCTGGGCATTGTCTTTAATGTCCTACTCCAATATGGTATGAGACTCAACCCTGACAAATGCGTATTTGGCGTCCTCGGAGATAAATTTTTAGGCTTTGTGGTTAGCAAGAGAGGTATCGAAGAAAACCCAGAGAAAGTCCAAGCCATTCTCGATATGGCACCACCAGAAATAAGAACGAAGTCTAATCCTTCACAGGCAAGGTTGTAGCTCTCGCCAGGTTCATATCTCGTTTAACCGACAAATGCGCACCATTTTTCAAGCTCCTCAAGACCCAACACATCATCTACCCCGTACTGGTCATAATCATCATCCTCTGCTATAAGATTGTAATCATCATCCTCACTGTGGTCTGAACCCTCACTCTTTCCTCTAGCTATCCCATCTTCATCTTTATGGTCAACCTCAATGCCCTCACCACCACGATATGACTAAAGATAATCTAGAAGGTCAACACCTTGCATCCCTTGCCCTTCATTGTCTACACCACTACTTGACTGCCCTAAACCACTTGAACTGTAAGACCCCGGAAATTCGTTATTAATTTCTAATGGTTTTTGGGAATTAATAAAGTGTTCGTTTGTACGAGTTCGTGGCTCAAGGGTGGAGCGGAAGTGTTTCGGACGAATTTTTATTCGGAATGTATGACTTTAGGAGGGGCGCAAAGGTTGACTTTTTATACGTTGGTTTTCTCTGAAAACCTTCTTCACAAAAATGGTAGAGCACGTCGATACGAGTACGTGGACATGTGGAACGCGAAAATCGGAGTTCGTATGAGAAAGTTATGAGCGATTGAAATTTGGGGAAATCCGAGATTTTTTCATAAATCCCAAAACTTCCGAAATTTCCATTTTCTTCCCCAGAATTCTCTCTGTTCTCTCTCCTCCGCGCAACCCGACCCAAGGCGAAAACAGGCGATCCGACCCGACTGAAACTCACAACTCCGGCTACGTTTGGCGACGGGACAAGCCAAGGACAACTCACACTTGCCTCGCCGACTTCCCTGTGGTGGTGGGTTGATCGGTGCCTCGCCGGAAGTAGCAGATTGGAGCGCCCAAAGTTTATGCTTTCGGGATCCGACCAGTTTCCGATATCCGGCGACTTCCCTGACGATTTCTTCACGGTTCTAGGATCTTCTCTTCCTCCTGATCATCCTCATACCTACCTTGTAGGACGATTTTGCGTGAGGAGTGAAAGATCAAGGTTTGAAAATCAGCGGTTCTGGCTGGATCTGGAATCTTGATCAGACGGCCGAGATTAATCCAAATTCCAGGCTTGATCTAGGACGATCTAGGCCGATCTAGACTTAGCTTCAGGTATGAAAGTGGCTCATCTCTTCAATGTGAACAGGTTTATAGTTGATCACTTTGCCATTGGAGGTGGTTGACCCGTCGTTGACCCCCGGCTGACCCGCTGCTTGTGGTAGCGCGTGGCGGCACGTCCGGTCTTATTTTTTTGTTATGTTTTCAATTTATGCATCTACGCATCAATACGGTCGTTTTGATATATTATAAGGTTATTTTGAAGAAAGTTGATGCATGCTAGATTTACGATTTTACGCGTTATCTTCGGTTTTCGATCCGAGAGGATCCAACCGTCAGATTTACTTCAAATTGTGATATGTTGATCGTAGAGCTGTTCCGATGACTTTGTGTAGTCACGGATGAGTATCCGACTGTGGGATCGTCGTTTAAGTGTGTTTTTTGAATCATTTGCTAAGTTGCGATCATATTTGATTAGGTGATTGACGGAATTGTGTGAGCAGAGTTTGGACGATTTGGTGCTTGTCTTGGTTTTGTGTGAAGACGCAGCTGGATTTGGAGGTGAGTAAATCTCACGTGGTTCATTTACAAACGGATTTATTTATTACTCGGAATTACTTGTTTAAATGTTAAATCAATTTCGAAACAAATTATTTGTTTTAAAATATATGAACTTGATCAACAACGGTTCATGGGTAAGTTAAAACAATGTTTTGATATAAAATGATTTTCGAGTAGTTAATTTGTAAAACTATAGTTGGTATTAGTGGCATCCCTGAGTGGGTGACTACGTATATATATATTTACGTGGAAAATATATATATATCTGGATGGTGTGGCATTGTGATATGTAGACTTTTGATGATTTATATTGATAAAAGAGTGATTTGGAGTTGTGGTGTGACATTTGTGAGTTGTGTGGGATTTCTTTAAATGTCTTGTTCCGAGGGCCAAGTGGTCCGAAGTCCGAAGGTTACAGTGGTAAACCTGGATTATGTTCTGAGGGCCAAGTGGTCCGAAGTCCGAAGGTTACAGTGGTAAACCTGGGTTTTGTTCTGAGGGCCGAAAGGTCCAAAGTCCGAAGGTTACAGTGGTAAACCTGAGTGTAATGATATCGTAAGGCTGAACCTCGGCCGAGGTGACAGGTTACGATTCAGTTAGAGCTCTAGTCTGTCTGCAGTTGTACTTCTTGGGGGATGTTCATACCTACACTAGCAAGGCTATTTGCTACGTCACCAAGCATAATTAACACCCTCTTTGGGACACCCACAAGCCATGGTGAGACCCAACCGCTACTTGCATCTTGTAGCCCTATGTTCAAGCTACGCTACGGTATCCGGAAGTCGCAAATCCGCCGCCGGGAAGCCACCTTTCCGGCCTTGCCAAGTTGCCTCCGCAACTAGGCATTTCTACACTAGAATAGTTGTTTGCTTGTCCCACATCGAAAACCATGTAAAGGAGATGGCTTCCTTCACCTATAAAAGGAACTCTCCTCCCACTTAGAAAGACATTCCATTACATCCAACATCCCATTACATCTTTTGTAATCCCCCTTGGGCCGCAAGGCTCGACACACACTAGTACAACATTCAAGTGGACGTAGTCTCCCGCTAAGGCGGGAGGTGAACCACTATACTTCGCTTGTGTCACTCTCTCTCTCTCTCTCTATCTCTATCTCTAAAGCTAACTAGAGATCCCACGGATCACTAACGTTAACACGCTCCTTGCGTCCTCCCTTGGGAGCGCGACTATAGTTAGACTCCGGAATAGACTTGGTTCCCATGGGCATAGAGTTATAGTTATTCACAATGATATGGTCGTGCTTCTCAGCTACGTTCATGGGGCCAATAAGCTCATGAAATATTGTGATGCGTCCTGCATTTACATCAATCCGATAATTCTTTTCAATCATCAGTGCAGAGACGGGGAAGGTAGAGAGAGTCTTCTCGATTAACATCGTATCAGTGATGGTCTTGCCACAGAACTCCATCAAAGACTTGATGTGAAGGGCTTCCGAATTGTAGTCAAGTACAGACTTGAAATCACAGAAGCGGAGCACTTCTAAATCTAGAAGCAGGGAGTCACGAACGTTGCCAAACCGCTGCTCGAGTTCTACCATAACTTTCTAAGGTCTTCCTTATTGAGGTACTCATTCTAGAGCGCGTCATTCATGTGCCTTGTCATGAGAATTATGGCTTTCACTTCATTGGCCTCTCTAGTAGCTCTATTCGCTTCATAAGCGGCAACTTGTTGAGGAGTAAGCACGTTCTGATTTGACTCTAAGATCGTATCTAGGATCCCATCAGCTTTAAGATGCTGGCTCACATCACAGACCCAGTTGTGGTATCATGCGCCTGTTGTCTCTAGTGGAACAAAGTTCAACTTGTTCAGGTTACTCATCCTGAAAAAACAACAAAAGATTAGGGTTAGTTTCGGAGCCAAAAAGGCTACCACAAAAACAATAAAAATTTCTGAGCGTAATCGCTTCTAAGAAATTAGGGATTTCTGAGCGTAGTCTCTTCTAAGAAATTTCCAAGAGGGATCGGATTAGATCGAAACAATGATGTGTGTGTGGTCGATCATATCATCTCAACAAACTCTAAGTTTGGAGGACTCTACAAGCTCCAATCTTGGAGTGAGCACGAAACCCCACAGTTCGGCTTTTTGGTCTCCCCTATGAAGAAGAAAGGGGGGGGTAGAAGAAGGGAGGTTGCAAGTCCTCGAGAAAAAGAAGAGAAATTGAATAAAAACTAAAAAACGGGAACTTTTAGTAAAAATTACCTCGAAATGGGTCGCCGGAAATTTGACCGAAAAAGTCACCGGCAGTGGTTGACCTGTGGGGTGGGCCTTGACTTCTTCTGGGTCGGTCCCTTTTTTTTGTTTCCTTTCTTCTGCAGTGGGCCGGACAACCTTGGGCATGTTCTTCTTCTCTCTGGGCCGATCTTTCTCCTTTTCTGGGTTGGGCTGCATGTAGGGCAGGTGATGTTCTAGCGGTTCAAGGGTTCTGATGCTCAGGCGGCCGGTTCAGGTGCTTTTAGGCCGTTTTCGGGAAAAAAAATTTCGGTCCCGGATATTGAGGTTGAAACGCCGACGGTGGTGAAAGATGACAGTAGGGGGTGGACTGGAAAGGTGCGAACCGGGCAGTGGAGCTTTTGCTTCTTCTCGGGGCCGGTTCGGTATTTTTCAGGCCGGTTTTGGAGGTGGCGCCGCCGGTTCTGGACTCCTGGGATTTGGGGCTTCAAGGTGGGCGGCGGAGGTTTCTGGGATTTGAAGGCTACGAATTTAGGGTTTCAGGGTTAGGGCTTCGTGCTGATAACTTGTTTTAGAGAATCGATATTTGAGAAAGAAATTGATGTGATTTTATTGATAATAAGGGTATCTTTATATAGAGGTTTACAAGTTATAGTATCAGAGTTGTACAAGGAAACATAATTGTACATTGATTGGATATCTCTTAAGATTCTCCGAGATTATCTCTAATACAAAAACTTATTACCACTAGTGTAAGACCCCGGAAATTCGTTATTAATTTCTAATGGTTTCTGGGAATTAGTAAAGTGTTCGGTTGTACGATTTCGTGGCTCGTGAATGGAGCGGAAGTGTTTCGGACGAATTATTAGTCGAAGAATATGGTTTTAGGGGGGTGGCAATGGTTGACTTTTTATACGTTGGGTTTCTCCGAAAACTTCCTTCATGAAAGTCGTATAGCGCGTCGATAAGAGTTCGTGGACATGTGGAACGCGAGAATCGGAGTTCGTAAGAGAAAGTTGTGAGCGATTGAAATTTGGGGAAATTTCTATAAATATAAGAAAATTCCGGATTTTTTCATAAATCCCAAAAGTTCCGAAAATCCCATTTTCGTCTCCAAATTCGCTCCGTTCTCTCTCCTCCCTACCCGCGCAACCCGACCCCAACCCGGTTCGATCTCCTCCGTCCAACGTCCGCCGACGACGAGACCACTGCAGACGGCTTCGCCTCCTCTTCGTGGTCGTCCCCTTGGTGCTCGATCACAGCAGCAGCCACCGGAACTTGGAGATCGGAGCAGCCACAGACCCTAAAACGGATCCGGCCGGATTTCACCTATTCCGGTATTCCCTTGGCCGATCCATTCCATTTTTGGGATCTTCTCTTCCCCCTGATCATCCTCATACCTACCTTGTAGGACAATTTTGCATGAGATTGATCCAACTTCTAAGCTTGATCTAAGACGATCTAGACCGAATCTCACTTTGCTCCAGGTATGAAAGTGGCTCATCTCTTCATTTTGGACATGTTTGTAGTTGGTGACTTTGGCATCGGAGGTGGTTGATCCGGCGTTGACCGCCGTGGTTGACCACAATCTGAACCACCGCTTGTGGTGGCGCGTCGGACCATATTTTTGTGTTCTGTTTTCAGTTTATGCATCTACGCATCGATACGGTCGTTTTGATATATTATAAGGTTATTTTGGAGAAGGTTGATGCATGCTAGGGTTTCGGTTTTATGCATTATCTTCGGTTTACAATCTGTGAAGATCCAACCGTTGGATCTTCGTATAATTTTGATAGGATGATCCCAAGGGCGATCCGTGAGAATCTGACCGTTGGATCGTCGTTTAAGTGTGTTATGAATCAATTGCTAAGTTAGGATTGTATTTGTTTAGGTGATTGACGATTTTGTTTGGGCGGACGGTTGTGGTTGTAATTTTGAGCTGTATAGAAGACGCAGCTGGATTAGAGGTAAGTAAATCTCACGGTGTTTCGGTTGATAAAGTAGTTATGTTTTAATTTAGTATATTTAAATTGTTAGCATGAAAAATCATTTTCGAAACAAATTATTTGTTTTAAAATATATGAACTTGATCGACAACGGTTCATGGGTAGGTTAAAACAATGTTTTGATATAAAATGATTTTCGAGTAGTTAATTTATAAAACTATAGTTGGTATTAGTGGTCATTCCTGCGTGAATGACTACGTATATATATATTTATGTGGAATATATATATGGATGGTGTTACATTGGTGAAGTTGTGTTTGAGAGTGTGATTAATTATATTGTAGTACCAAAGTGGCGATAGTTTATACAGTAGTACCAAAGTGGTGACCAAAGTGGCGATAATTGATGTAATTGTATGAGTGTAGTGGTATACAATTCATCATGTGAGTGATTGATGTAATTGTATTAAAAGAGTATTTGGAGTTGATGGGTGATCATCTACTTTAGTCAAAGTCGATGGGTGAACATCGACTATCGACTTTAGTTTGGTGTTGATGGGTGATCATCAACTCTAGTGTGAGTTGTTGACCTGTGTGGTGATTTGTGTGATGACCTGTGTGGTGACCTGTGTGGTGTTCTGTGTGATGACCTGTGTGGGTGTGATGAGCTGTGTGGTGGTTGACGTTATTAATGGATGTTTTAGTAAATGTTTCTATTTATTTCTATTATTGTATTGTTTGTTTTCTTGGTAATCTCCTGAACTAAATTCTATGCAGGGATTACTATGATTTTTATGATTTGTTTTAATGTAATTCCCTGAACTAAATTCTATGCAGGGATTACTATGATTTTTATTATTTGTTTTAATGTAATCTCCTGAACTAAGTTATATGCAGGGATTACTATTTTCTGAATTAATTGGTTTCATCGTAATCTCCTGAACTAAACTATATGCAGGGATTACTATGATTTTGAATTGTGTGTTTTTAGTGATCTCCTGAACTAATTTTCTAAGCAGGGATTACTGGTTTTATTTACTTTAATGATGTGAGTGGAGTTGTGGTTGAGACTTGTGGTGAGTCAAGAAATGTTTTATCACGTCATTGTGGTGATAAGTGCTTTATGTTGAGAGGAAAGAAGTGTGATTTCGTGGTTGTGTTGTCAAGACTGAAAATGATTTGAAACGTCACTGAGGCGACAACTACTTTTGTTGAGTTAAATGAAGGATGATTTTGTAGTTCGTTGTGTTTTTAAATGTTTAAAACATAATTGAGTTTAATTGATTTGTTGAAGTGTTGTGAAATTGGATGCTTGAGTCGAAATCTGAGCATGTTGATTTTGATATGAGTTAACTTACGTGAGCATGATATTGAAGGATCGTTTTGTATGTTTGGTTGTGTTTTGTGAAATTAAATGTTGTTGCCTTAATTATCTCACGAGCTGAGAAATTATAAGCATGAGTGATGTGAGTCACTTTATTTGAGTTTACTCATACGGGCTGAAAGGCTTACCGGGTTTGTTGTTTACATTCCTGGTGCACTATTCTATGATGTAGTGGTTGTTCCTGCAGATCAGGATCCCCAGGGCTGAGATCGAGGCGAGGTGTACAGGCAGCGCTAGGTTCATAACCCATTTTTGTTAGCGTACTGCTATTTTTGGTATGCTCCTAGTGAGCATTTACATTTGTATATCCATTCGCTGGATTTTTGTAAACACTTGTAGTTGTTACTTAGATTTATTTTGAAAAGGTTTCTTGTAATTATAAGAGTTGGTTTAATTATCGCATTTCGGATTTGAATATCTTTATTTGAAATTCAGGGCGTGACAACTAGAGCAAGTAACCTAATGTTTGGGCCAGACACAAAATCTGGATTTACTTAAACAAAAATAAAAAAGTCAAAATTTAATTCGGATTCACAAAAATAGAAAGAAATTATAGAAAACAATTTAATTAAATGAAGGACAATATTAGTCAAAGAATCTGCCGGCAGATCTCTTAAAGTAATACATGATCAATTACTGCTATTAACACGCAATATTTATTTTTAGGGCTAAAGTTTGTTTAGTCTCTGTACTATGCCTCTCTCATCGTTTCAGTCCCTGACATTCCAATTTAATCTGAAAAGTCCCTGAGCTCTCAATTTCCGTCTAATAGGTCCTTTCCGCGGGAAATTAGGAATTGGCCTTGAGTGAAATGTCTAATATACCCCTAAGTTATTTCTTTTTTCTTTTTTTTCCTTTTTAATTTATTTTTTTCCTTTTTTTCTTTTTCCTTTTTAATTTCTTTTTTTTCTTTTTTCTTTTTCCTTTTTAATTTCATTTTTCCTTTTTTTATTTTTATTTTTTTCCTTTTTCCATTTTAATTTCTTTTTTTTTCTTTTTCTTTTTCCTTTTTAATTTCTTTTTGTCTTTTTTTTCTTGTTTCTTTTTTCTTTTTCCTTTTTAATTTCTTTTTTTTCTTTTTCCTTTTTTTTTTTTTTCCTTTTTCCATTTTAAATTCGTTTTTCTTTTTTCCTTTTTTTTATTTTTCTTTTTTCCTTTTTAATTTCTTTTTTCCTTCTTTTTTTTTCCTTTTTAATGACCATCGTAGCACCACGTCGGCAAACCAATCCAGATCGACCCGAAACACCAATTCTTGTTCTCCACGCCAGCGGCCATTTTTCTTTTCCATCACTATTCTTCTTCTTCACTTCTGGTTTTTGTCAACTTGGCCATCAAAAACCACCATTTCAACCAAACCCAAAATCCAAATCACCATTTTGAGCAAGACCCAAAAACCTCAGAGTTTGAAAAAATAGTAGTTTTTAGTGAAAAGTTAAAAAATGGTAATTTTCAGTGAAAATTTTCCAAAATGAGGCTTGATGTGGAGAGAGAATGTGGGATTTGAGTGGGAGAGAGAGAAGTAGGCTGTGAAAACAAGAGGGGAGTGGTTTAGCAGCGAATTTCCGAGCTGATTGGGAAACAGATGGGTTGTGGAGTTTGATCGGAATGGGATTGGTGGGTTGAGGAAGTAGAAAGTAGGCAAAACGAAAAAGAAAAAAGAACTTAAAAAGGAAAAAAAATTAAAAAGGAAAAATAAAAAAGGAAAAAAAGAAATTAAAAAGCAAAAAAGAAATGAAAAAGAAAAAAGAAAAAAGGAAAAAAAGAAATTAAAAAGAAATTAAAAAGGAAAAATGAAAAAAAAGGAAAAATGAAAAAAAAAAAAAGGAAAAAACAAATTAAAAAGGAAAAAGAAAAAAGAAAAAATGAAAAAAAGAAATTAAAAAGGAAAAAGAAAAAAGAAAAAAAAAAAGAAATTAAAATGGAAAAAGGAAAAAAGGAAAAATGAAATTAAAAAGGAAAAAGAAAAAAGAAAAAAAAGAAATTAAAAAGGAAAAAGAAAAAAAAGAAAAAAATAAATAAAAAGGAAAAAAAAGAAATAAGAAATAACTGAGGGTATATTGGACATTTCACCCAAGACCAATTCCTAATTTCCCGCGGAAAGTAGGGCCGGGCCCACCTAATAGTTCACTGGGCCCGGAACCGGCCCGTTTTTTATGGTTCGGGCCTAAAGCCCGTTTTGGCACTTACAGGGACCGGCCCGTTTACTTTCGGGCGGGGTTTCCGGGCTTTCGGGCCCAAATTCCATCTTTTTTCTTTACTCTCTGAGTCTCTGCCCACATATATAATCCACATTCCATTAATTTCATGATTTCAACAAGTTGAAGTTCAACACACTATCCATATCTAAAATTCAACCTGCACATTCAAATATTGAAATATGTAGAGTTCATTATCCAAATTCAAATACAAGAAGGCAAGAATATTGATTGAAATCAAATACAAATCTGTCCCAATTCAAATACAAAGCACTCACAGTCCCAATTCAAATACAATGTCCCAATTCAAATACAGACTTACAAAGTCCCAATTCAAATACAAAGCTGCAATTCAAGTAAAAAGTCCCAATTCAAATACAAAGTTGCAATTGAAATAGAAAGTCCAAATTGGAAGAAGCAATTCAGTAGTTTTTCTTTTCTGCAGTATTCTAAGCATTCAGCAGCTATTCAGCAAAGCCTTCCATCAATTGGCAATCACGATCCCTACACCAGCCAATATACAAAAAGTCAAAAACTATCAACCAGTGACTCAATAGAGTGAAGACAGATCAAAACTGGAGCATCCCACAAGCAACCAAAAACTATCAACCAGTGACTCAATAGAGAACATAATAATCAGTTTGTAAGAATGGTACAATATCATTCCCATCAGTAACCATGCTACAACCAAAACAGGAAGAAAATTTAGAATATTAGTTATTAGATTAGTAACAATATGAACAGCTTCGAGCAAAGGATGAATTCCAAAATAAAGATCAAACTCATCAAAGTGCAGTTTTTGTTATCACTGTAAAAGAATGAATCTTTTGCACAGAACAAGCCACAATAACACTCAACCCAATGCACAAACAACAGCTCAAACTGTCCGGTATGCATGTTAGGTTCAGCTTGAAACTTTCCACTTTCATCTTTTCAGAAAAATCATCAGTCCCATATTAGTTAGTACAGTTCTCTGTCCTTATGGCATTTGATACCATTCAAATCCTGGCCAATGTAGTTATATCATCTTCAATTTTCCCAACTCATTAAATCCCATGTAGTATCTGGGTATAGCTACATTCTATGCTTGCATCTATACAAAAAATCGGAAACAGAGACAAGCAGCCAAGTAGAGAGTTCCAATGACAAAATATTGTAAATGCAAGAAACACATTGAAGTAGTGACCACATACAGTAAGTGATATAATTTCCAACTTGGAAGCAACCCCTAGAATCCCAGCCAGCAGCAGAAGCGATATCAGACCTATAGAAATCAGAAAAAAAAAAAAAAAAAAAAAAAAAGGTTCAGCAGCTACTCAGACATTTCATCAAACACTTGGTGTGCATAGAAGTATAGAACTTAGGCTTACAGAGTTACAGATTTACGAGCCATAGTTATTATACATTGAGTTACAGAATTACTTCAAAAGAATGAATCTTTTTGCACATAAAACTCAACCCAATACTTCCCAGAAGTCACAACAAGTTTGTATATTTGAGAAAAAGGACGAGAAGAAGGGAGATGAATTTTTACCTTCGGAGGAGAAGGAATCAGACTATCAGTTCAAAGGAGAACACCTCCGGAGCCACTAGTTCGAAGAAGAACACCTTCACAAACTCACATCTTGATGTGAAAACTGAAAAGAGAGAGAGAAAGAGAGTGAGTCTCGGCGTCTCGTAGTGCAGGTGAAGAGGAGAGAGAGAGAGAGTGAGTCTCAGCGTTGGTGGATATGGCAGAGGCGGAGGCGGAGGCGCTGGGTTCAGATAGGGTTTGGCCGATCGGGTTCAGATCGTAGTGCAGGTGAAGTGGAGAGAGAGAGAGAGAGAGTGAGTCTCGGCGTTGGTGGATATGGCAGAGGCGGAGGCGCTGGGTTCAGATCGGGTTTGGCCGATCGGTTCAGATCGCAGTGGAGAGAGAGAGAGTGAGTCTCGCTGTCTCGGCGTTGGTGGATCGGGTTTGGCCGTTTGGGAAGGAGGCGGCCTCTACTCTCTAGGTTCAGATCGGGTTTGAAGAAATGGCTGAGATTGATTAGGTTAGTCGTATTGGACTTTAGGTTTGAGTGAGGAACAATTTGGTGTATCTGATCCTATAGTAGAAATTCTGAGCCTTATATGAGGTCCAATAATATATGGACATATGTATCCTTTTAATTTAGACGGGCCTAAACGGGCTTTCCTAGCTTTGAATGGCAGGGCCCGGCCCGAACCGTTTTGGTGACAAAAAAAATAGGGCCCGGCCCGAACGGGTCGGGCTTTGACAGGCCGGTCCGGGTTTGCGGGTTTTCGGGCTTAAATGCCCAGCCCTAGCAGAAATGACCTATTAGACGGAAATTGAGACCTCAGGGACTTTTCAGATTAAATTGGAATGTCAGGGACTGAAACGATGAGAGATGCATAATACAGGGACTAAACAGACTTTAGCTCTTCTTTTTATCACCTAATTAAATTCATTAATGTCATTGATCCAATCCCGAAAATCCAAAAAGAAATATAAATGGTAAAGTTTGTCTTTCAAGAGATGTGACAAGTTATATGATGTGGAATTGAAAATAAAATTTGTATTTACTTACTTGGCATGACATGACACCTACGATTAAAGCATTAAATCTTAGATCATTTGAGTCCCTATATATGGATCCGGATCCAAGGGCCATCATATTGACACATCAGCCAAAAAAAAAAAAAAAAAAACCTAAAGGCTCAGTTACGATAACTTTTCAATGCCAACCGCCGTTATCCCCCTGTCTCTCTCTCTCTCTCTCTCTCTCTCTCTGCGCGCTCCTTCTTGGACCAAAACACACTGGACTTCTCTGGGGGATGTCTTCTTCATATTTCAGCAATTGAGCTCTATGGTTATTTGTTAGGAATGGGATTGGGAGTATGTTTTCATCAACTAAATTAACTAGATGCAGCAAGGTGGAAATAGATTTGGTTGGAGGAAGAATGTTCTTCGACATCGATTTCAGTCTGGGATTCTTAATTGCTGCACACAGCTTCAAGGAAAACTTATTCCAATCAATCACGTCATCATCAATTTGGGAGGATCCCGGCCTATTATGACTGAAACAAAACAAAAAATTAAAGAATAAAAGAACTGAACAGATGGAGGGAAAGCGATCATCAATGGCAGAAATGGTTAAACTTTCAGATCTAGCAAATAGAAGAGAGGGAGAGAGCTGAGAAGAATATCCCAACTTTTGCATAATTTATAATCTTAGTGCTGACGTGGACAATTATAGACCTTTTATAATATGGTTGAGATTAGAAGTGAAGGACAACTAAGGAGGAAGGCTAGCCATTGGCCAAGGAGAAGATCCCCATATCATTGGCCTTCCTGACAAGAAAACAACAAAATAACAAATTGCATTATTGCATAGGCATTAGGCCTACTCACCGAATGAAAAAGCATAAGTGTATTTAACTAGATAAAAGCTTAAGTAGGCCCGATTGTTTGTTAAAAGCCTAGGTAGGACTGAACTTCTGAGGTAATATTATTCCGCTTTGAACCCGAGATATTTTGCGGTTGTGCACCAATAGAAGCACTGAGCGAGACAAAAAAGAATCTCAGGTCCTGGTGGAGAAGAGAAGAGAAGAGGCAGCGGCTCAACAGGTCTGAATCTATGTTATATTATATCCATTAATACCAAATTAACATGTTCTGGATCATGAAATCAGCATATTTGGTAGCAATTTTTATAGTAGAAGAAGTTAATGGTAAAATATATATGTGCGAGTCAGAGTACTATAGTCTTTGTAAAATCATTAAGGTTGTGTATGATTAGATGCAACTGTGTAATTAAATCAGGATTAATGAAGGTTAGGTGAGCTAGTACTACTGAGCATAATTATATAAACAAGGTCGACATATATTGAAGACCTCACTCAGCTCAACAGAGATGGAAATGGAAAACAAGTGGAATTTTCAGGGGAATGGAGAGCTCAAACCGGAACCACCAACCACGGTTCGAGGAGTTCTCACCATGATAATGCAAAATCTCAACAAAGATGATCAAAGGTCTATCATTCCTTTAGGCCACGGTGACCCCTCCGCTTTCCCATGCTTTCGGACTAGTATTTCAGCCGAAGATGCCATCGTTGATTCTGTTCGGTCCGGCAAGTTTAACTGCTATTCTCCCTCAGTTGGTATTCTACCAGCAAGGAGGTATGTATAGCTAGCTTAGCTACTCTTATGTAATAGTTTGGAGGTGTCATGTTTGTGTTTCAAATGTATTTCAATCCTTTTCTCTTTGGTGTATTTTATAGTATGTAAAATATGTCGTCTAAGATGATGATGCTCAACATGTTGTATCAAACAGGGCTATTGCAGAATATCTGTCAAATGATCTCCCATATAATTTATCGCCTGACGATGTTTATCTTACAATTGGGTGTACACAAGCAATTGAAGTGGTACTGACAGCTATATCCCTGTCAAATCCTGTTGCCAACATTCTGCTTTCAAGGCCAGGCTTCCCTTACTATGAAACTCGTGCAGCCTGTTCCAATCTGGAAGTTCGTCGCTATGATCTGCTTCCGGAACAGGGTTGGGAAGTTGATCTTGAAGCTCTTGAATCACTTGCAGATGAAAATACTGTTGCCATGGTCATCATCAATCCTGGAAATCCTTGTGGAAATGTTTATACGTCTCAACATTTGAAGAAGGTAGGTAAAAAAATTACTACCGCCTCTCTTTTATTTTCATGCTAATAGTGTATACAACTGGATTCCTATGATCCTATCTACAAGTGATGCAGGAAGACTTGTGCAAATATGAGTCTGCAGTCAGTGAAATTTGGATATTTTCTTTTAAATGCTCCATGTAGTTCAGGCCTGTATCTACTTATTGCAGTTAAGACCTGGCCTGATTCTTCTTATTGTAGTTCAGCTTGGTATTATCGATTGCAATCGGTCCAACTTTACATTTATCAAAAAATTAACTGGTGACACACTTGGAAGGTTTTGGTACTCTATTTCCTAAATTATTTTGATGTAATCATTAATAAACTACATGAACCAAAAAATGTAATTTACATTAGAAGTTGATACTAGTGAGTGATATGGCAATCTCTCAAGGAAGAAGATAATTAAAACCCCTAAAAGTGTAATTTACATTAGAAGATGATACTAGTGGATATATAGTTTGGTACTATATAATCATTAGTCTGCTGAAATCTAGATTGCAGAGACGGCAAGGAAGCTTGGGATTCTTGTAATTGCTGATGAAGTGTATGACCATCTTACTTTCGCAAATACCCCATTTGTGCCAATGGGGACATTTGGATCTGTTGTCCCAGTTCTTACACTTGGTTCTATATCAAAGAGATGGATTGTACCTGGTTGGAGACTTGGTTGGATTGTTACCTGTGACCCCAACGCAATTCTTCAAAAATCGGGGGTTCGTATCTCTTGTATCCTCTTTCTTCTACACACGCTATTTAAGAGGCATATATAAATTATTCTCAAGCTTCTCGTGTCTATGCTCTTGCCTTTTCCCTCAGATTATGAAGTCCATTACAGGATGTCTCGAAGTCTCATCGGATGCTCCAACCTTCATTCAGGTTCTGTAATTCAAGTAGAATATGAAAGTTTTAGAAACTAATTTCAGAGAAGAAAAAACAAAAGACAAGAGAGAAAGATGCCACTCTATGATCGAAGACATACTATTGCTGTTTCCCTGAAATTTATATACTATTTGCTCTTCCTCTGATGATCAAATTTTGTACTTCTGTGGCTTTCATGGATCTGCAGGCAGCAATTCCTCAAATTATAGAGAACACAAAGGAGGATTTCTTTTTGAAAATAGTTGAGATGCTAAGAGGTGCTGCAGACATATGTTTTGATAAACTTAATGAGATTCCCTGCATTACGTGCCCAAGCAAACCTGAGGGTTCCATGTTTGTAATGGTAATCAATTAAGGGCGTATATAATCAATTAAGGCCATTATGAAGATCTGTAATTAGTAAATGGTAATTAAATAATTAATTCTTATATATGCATGCAGGTAAAGCTGAATCTCTCATTGTTCGATGACATTAGTGATGATGTTGAGTTCAGCCTCAAACTTGCCAAAGAGGAATCTGTCATAGTACTACCTGGTAATTACAAACAAGCTTAATTCACAACCATCAAAATCTTGAATACTGCATCGACTCTAGTCTATATTTATGCCAGATTATCACCATTCATCTGTTTGATATGAGTCCACCATGCATATTGCAAAAAGTCAAACTGACGGTTTCTCTGCTAGGAAGTGAAACTGATTATGCTGGTGGAGTTTGTTTCTGAAGTTAGATCCATTTATATTTCACCTTTTTTGTAGGTGTGTCTGTTGGATTGAAGAACTGGCTGCGGATAACATTTGCTTGTGACCATTCAATTCTTGAAGATGGCCTTGGGAGGATTAAAGGCTTCTGTGGAAGGCATGCCAAGAAACAATAACATGCATGTGTTGCAATTCATAATATGATGGATTACATACATACTGGTGGTGATCAACAACTCCTGGTTGGATCTCATGCTCCACTCAAATGCTGGCTTTGATTTTCAATTAAGACTGAAATTTATGATATTAGTGGAAAACTGGAAATCAAATATTGACTAGTCAGTCAATTACTGAAAATGAATAAAATCCCTCTGTATCGTAAGGGTGATTTATAGGAGATCAGCAACTTCTTGTTGCGTCTCGTGCTGTTGCATGCAGGTAGTTCTTGTAACTTCCTTGAATTCTTATGACAAGGAATTCTTATGACAATTAAAAGGGAGTATTTGTTAGATAAATGAAAAACTGGAATTGGAAGTTTTCTGAGATGCTGAATGTGTTGTAAATTCTGGTTGTTACTGCAACTTTTAGAGTAGAATGGTGCTGCTATGTATGTTTTTTTTTTTCCAGCCAATTTGACAATATGCCTATCCATACTAGATATATGATTTCCTCATTGTTAGGTAAGAAGCTAGCAGCATAATCAGGTACTTATTCTTTGTCCATTCAGCGATCCAGGAAATTTCTGAATTTGGCCAAGTACATCTTGTCCATCACACGCCAGATGCTCCCTTCCTCAATGTACGTCGTGCTCATCAACTCCAAAACATACAGCTTAATCTTGGTTACAGTGGTTCCACTTTAGCCTACAAGCCGCCCATGTATATTCATCACTACTTCACTAGCTAGGACTTTCTGTATTACATAATATACTAACAAATGGAAGCTTATAGATCGAGTACACGAGACGATCGAGGACATCTATATAGAGCATCTTATCTCCTCTAACTAAATGTAAATGAAAAAGCTCATAAACACCAAATTAAGAAAAATTAGTCGCATCTGGACAAGTGTTTAAGGAAAAAGAGATTCGAGAGAATGTAGAGAGAATTGTAATCGTATTATTGAGAATAGGAGCCCTATATATAGGGATTACAAAGTACATGTTCTAATGTTACAAGGAAAACTAATCCGAGTTGGATTAGGAATTCTAGAATCTTCTCTCCTATTACTACTTCTAGTTTGATTAGGCACACTCATAGCTGATTTCCTTCAACACTCCCCCTTGTGCCGCTCAAACTTGGTGGTGACGCTTCATTCGTTGCCTCGTTAAAAACCTTGCTCGAGTGAAAAACCCTGTGGAACAAAAACACGCTCGAGGAGGAGAAAAAGAGTACAACACGTCCTCTACTCTTCGAGATCGAACATGTAGACATCATAACTCCCCCTGATGTCGATATCTCCCCCTAATTGCTACAATCGTGGGAGTTCGGATAACTTTCTCAATCCGATGCTCTTCACATGTTTCTCGAAGGTGGATTTAGGTAACGACTTAGTGAATAAGTCCGCTACGTTATCCTCTGATCGGATTTGATTCACTTCAATCTTTAGAAGTGGTTGTTGTTGCTGATTATAGAAGAACTTAGGCGATATATGCTTGGTGTTGTCGCCCTTGATGAAACCTAACTTCATTTGTTCAATACAAGCTGCATTATCCTCATGAATGCATGTAGGTTCATCTGTGGTAGACTTCAAACCACAACTTCCTTGAATATGTCTAATTACAGACCTTAGCCATATACATTCACGCACGGCTTCATGTAGAGCAATAATCTATGCATGATTCAAGGAAGTAGCAACAAGGGTCTGCTTTATAGACCTCCAGGATATCGCAGTGCTTCCCATGGTAAAGACATAACCCGTTTGGGAGCGACCTTTGTGAGGATCAGAGAGGTACCCTGCATCAGCAAAACCCATCAAAATATCATTGTCATTTTGATGGAGGGGGATAGGGTGAGGCCGGCCACCCTTTGTGTTGGTGGCGGCGTTGGCGGCAATATGGCCGGTCACTTTGTCATGGTGGACGGTGGCTCCATGCCTAATGGGGTCCGATCCCATTCTTCCGTCATTCCTCTTCTCTCTGTAGGGATAAAATAGACCCATATCAATCGTACCTCTTAGGTATCGAAAGATTGTCTTTACACCAATCCAATGGCGGCGTGTTGGCGCAGAGCTATGTCGAGCTAACAAGTTCACTGCGAATGAGATGTCTGATCTTGTGCATTGAGCTAAGTACAATAATGCGCCTATTGCACTTAAATAGGGCACTTCGGCCTCTAATGATTCTTCGTCCTCATCCTTTGGACGAGACGGATCTTTTCCGGGCTCAAGAGTACGGCCGATCATGGGAGTACTCACAGGCTTTGCTTTATCTTCATTAAAGCGCCTTAAGATTTTCTGAGTATATGCAGACTGATGGATCAAAATCCCATCACTAAGGTGCTCGAGTTCTAAACTGAGACAAAACCATGTTTTCCCAAGATCTTTCATCTCAAATTCGGATTTCAAATATTTAGCAGTTTCCTGCAACTTATCTAGAGTCCCAATTAGGTTCATGTCATCGACATAAACTGCTACGATTGCAAATCCGGAACTTGTTCTTTTAATGAACACGCATGGGCATATTTCATTATTAATATATCCCTTCCCAATCAAGTAGTCACTTAGACGGTTATACCACATCCATCCAGATTGTTTTAATCCATATAGTGAGCGTTTTAATCTTATTGAAAATGCGCTCCGTGGTTTAGAGCCACTTGATTTGGGTAATTGAAGTCCATCTGGAACCTTCATATATATCTCTGAATCTAGATCCCCATAGAGATTTGCTGTAACCACATCGATAAGCTGCATGTCAAGTTTTTCGGAAACTACCAAACTGACAAGGTAGCGGAACGTTATAACGTCCATTACGGGAGAATATGTCTCCTCGTAGTCGATTCCAGGGCGTTGTGAGAAACCTTGCGCCACGAGGCGGGCTTTATATCTAACCACCTCATTTTTCTCATTACGCTTTCTAACAAAGACCCATTTATAGCCAACAGGTTTTACATCTGAGGGTGTCTGCGTTATAGGCCCAAATACCTGTCTCTTTGCTAGTGAATCTAATTCAGCCTGGATCGCATCTTTCCATTTAGGCCAATCCGCTCTTCGTTGACATTCTTCGACAGAGCGAGGTTCGATATCATCATATTCTATAATTCCTTTTGCAACATGATATGCAAATGCATCATCAATTGCTATAGAATTTCTATCCATCATCTCATGTACAGTAGTGTAATTCATGGAGATCTCTCTATTCTCTGGAGTTGGTTCTGACATTGGAGCGTCCTCCAATGATGTCTCTTGGACATAACCATAATCCGGAATATTCTCATGAGATGGATTATTTACATCGATGATTAATGGATTATTTTGTGTCAAACTCGCTTTTTTTCTTAGGCGAGAATCCATCGAACCTATAGGCCTCCTGCGCTTCCTGGCAGGAGCCGTGGGCCTAGCCACAACGTCACCAAGGGTGGGAATGTTGGCGCCATACTCATGTACTCTTGAGGTGGCGTCATGTCCTCTAATTTTAGGGACATCAATCCTTGCAGGCACGTTTGCAGCAGGTATGTGTGATCTCGTCACTTTAGCGATATCAGAAAAAGCATCAGGCATCGATTCTGCTATGTTCTGAAGATCGAGAATTCTCCACACTTCAATTTCGAACTGTGCGGTTTGGGGATCAAGATGAGACAGAGTGGGGACAGACCACGACAATTCTTGTCGTTCCTGTTGAACATCTATGTTCTTATGGTTGAGTGGCAGTGGGCCTCAGACGAATAAGCACAACTGCATGCAATATTGCATAGCCCCAAGCAGAAATAGGGAAATTGGTGCGCATTACCAATGCCCTAGTGACCATTTGTAGTCGTTTAATGGCGGCTTCTGCGAGACCATTTTGGGTGTGAACATGAGGAACTGGATGTTCAACTTCAATCCCAATGGACATGCAATAATCATCAAAAAAATTTGATGTAAACTCCCCAGCATTGTCTAACCTTATAGACTTAATAGGATGATTAGGGTGGTGAGCCCTTAGCTTAATAATCTGGGCTAGGAGTTTAGCAAATGCAGCGTTCCTAGTGGACAATAGCATGACATGTGACCAGCGTGTCGATGCATCAACCAACACCATAAAATATCTAAATGGTCCGCACGGTGATTGAATAGGTCCAAAAATATCACCTTGGATTCTTTGCAAGAATGGTATATTTTCTTTGGTGTCCTTTGCATAGGATGGTCTCGATCCTAATTTTGCTAAAGAGCAGGCTTTGCAGAACGAATGATGGGCTTTAGAGACAACCAATGAGGATTTTGGTGGAGCCACGAAGTCATAATTGACTTTAGAAGTAGAAATTGGAGTCAGGGGAGCAGAGGTGGCGTCAAAGCCACCCTTGGGCCGCAGGGGGATGGCGGCGCCGGCCTGTGATGGCCGAACTTGAATGGGGAAGGCGCCGTGAGGCGCAGGTGCTCCGCCTTGATCCAAATTTCGAGTTTTACTTCTTTTCGTTCTGAAAAATGGATGTCCGTGTGAAGTCTTTAATATACGGATCATCATATCACGACCTGGGTGTCCCAAACGGTCGTACCAAAGCCTATATGTGTCGGAATCCCATAAATCATCTCTCATAACATGATTGGATTCAATTATGCGAATAGTGGTTGCATACAACCCACTAGATCGACACATAAGTTTCTCTAATACTCGTTTGTGTCTGTAGTCATTAGAGGTGATGCAAAGGAACTCTTGTCCATTCTCACAATGCATTTCCGCATGAAAACCATTGGCTCTTATATCTTTAAAACTCAATAGGGTTCTTCCTGCCCTAGGAGCATAAAGAGCTTCGGTGACATTTAGATTGTGCCATTTGGCAACATAAATTGGGCTGGTCCTCTACCTTGAATCAATTGAGATGATCCAGCAATTGTAGTCACGGAAGATCGAGATGGCGTCATCCATAAAAATAGTTGCCTATTTCGAAGGATGGTATGTGTAGTTGCACTATCCACGAGGCATTCTAGCTCTCCGGGAAATATACTAAAAAATAATAAAGTTCGAAACTAAAATATGTCCAATACATTGAATTAAAAGAAATCGAGACTTTATTAATAATAGCCAATGATTACATCAAAGTTTCGTGACCAAAATCTAATCCAACATAAAAATCAAATCGTAGACAAATCGTAGTCACTCTATCCGTTTGGTAACTCCAATCAAATATGACCAGGGAAGTAGAGAGAGATGTCGGTGGAGCGAAACTCTCTTAAGTACCAATAATCTCAATTACTTTCCTAGACATCATACTTAATTCGATGCGCCACATAAGATAGAATTAATACAAAATGTCATTTATTGATTAAGGCATATTGCCATCACATAATTCTTGGAAATAAAACTAAGGACTATACTTAATCAAAATCTGCAGCATCCTTGTGCAATTCCTTGTCAGATTTGAAGTCCGCTATGGTGAGATTGACGTTAGCATCATCACCATCATCTTCTTCTTCGGCAAGATAGGCTTCATGCTCTCTAAAGTCTCTATATGCCTTGTAATGCGCAGCTAATTGTTTGCTTGCATTGCATTGCTTGAACCAATGCTCACTTGATCCACATCGATGACACATGTCATTGTGATTTCCTCCCCTTAATTGAGGTGCATTATGTGCACTTGGGTGGCGTCCCCTAGAGAAGTTGGCGCCATTCCCACGGCCTTGGGTGGCTCCTCCACGTCTTGGAGCCCCACTGCCTCCTCTCCCACGTTGCCATGTATTGCCACGTGTTCGTCCTTCATTCTGACGATTACCTTCCTTTGTAGGGCGGTTATATGGACCAAAACGTCCGTTGTGTCCCTTATTTTTAGGGTTCCGCTCCTTGCGCCCTCCTTTGGGTGCATTATTATAATTCGCCTCTTGAACGCTCTTAGTTCCTATAGGCCTTGAATTATAATTCTTCACGAGGATATTATCATGTTTTTCAGCTACAGACATAATATTAATTAGCTGATGAAACCTCATGATCCGTCCAGTATTGTATTCAGTTCGATATTGCTTTGATAGTAAAATTGCTGAGACGGGGAAGGTGGAGAGAGTTTTCTCAATTAGTTCTTGCTCTGTGACAGGTTGTCCACAGAACCCCAACATAGTTTTGAGGAGTAGAACTTCTGAATTATATTCAGCTACAGACTTGAAGTCAGCGAATCGTAGATTGCTCCATTGAACTTTCAAGTCGGGGAGGAGGGTATCCTTGACATTACCAAAACGCTTTTCTAGCGCAACCCATAATTCTCTAGCATCTTTGATTGCGATGTACTCCAATCGGAGTGATTTATCCATGTGTCGTCTCATCAAGATGAGAGCGGTGGCATTATTTGTAGCCGTACGCTCAAAAATAAGCGCAGGATTTGGTGCTTGAATTACGGGTAGGATCCCTTTTGAAGTGAGATGGTTCTCAACATCCGTCACCCAACTATGATATTCTGAGCTAGTTGAGTCAAGTAAAGGGAAGTCAAGCTTCGACTTCGACATCCTGAAATAAGAAGAAGAAATATATTAGTTTCGGAGTTAAAACTTCCACGACAACTAATAAATAATAAGATTTCCGAGCTATGCTACCAAGAAATCGATTTCCAAGAATGATTGGATTAGACCGAAACAATGATGTTTATATGGTCGTTAATCGATGCTTACGGACGCTCTTAGTCCGAAGTCTTACGAACGCTCTTAGTTCGTTTATAGCGCGAATCCCCACGATTCCGCTTTCTCAAAAATCGAACCCACGTTATAAGAAAGGTGGGATGTAGAAGAAGAGAGGTTGCAAGTCCCCGAAGAAAAAGAAGGAGAAATTAAATTCGGAAAGCGGGAACTTTAATTATAAAAACTTACTTGGTTAATTCGAAGCTTGAAACCTTGATTCTTGAATTCTTGAATTTATAGAAACTTGAACTCTTGTTGATTGATGGAGGGCTCAGTGATGATGGCAGCAGGGGGGTTTTAATCACTGCCGAAGGGTGCAGGAATGTAGGCCAAAAACTGATGCTGCTGGTCCGGTTTTGAAGGCCGGTTTGGTGGCTACTGGATGACCGGAAAGGCTGCGGTGCAGCGGTGGTGTGCTGCGGTCCGAGAAGGCTGCAGGACAGCAGAGACACAGGAGGAAGGGAGGCTGGGCCGAGAGGGCTGCAGGGGCAGCAGGATGGCGACACAGGGCTGCAGGCTTCGGCTAGCACGGGCTAGGAGGCTTCGGCATATTTTTTGGTGAAGAGGGTATTCGGGTTTTTGGTTTTTGTATTTGTGGCTAGAACTCGTGCTGATAACGTGTTTAAGGAAAAAGAGATTCGAGAGAATGTAGAGAGAATTGTAATCGTATTATTGAGAATAGGAGCCCTATATATAGGGATTACAAAGTACATGTTCTAATGTTACAAGGAAAACTAATCCGAGTTGGATTAGGAATTCTAGAACCTTATCTCCTATTACTACTCCTAGTTTGATTAGGCACACTCATAGCTGATCGATTTCCTTCAACAAAAAGAAAATTAAGTGAAGTAGTAGTTTCTTTTTAGTCTAAGGATTGATTTCACTTGAAAGCTACATTATGGAGCCGAGGATGCGTCGAGTGAGAAAGGATATTTCCCATTTCCTTCAGAGACGGAGCTTATGGAAGTTGGCGTTAAATTTACATGCCAAAACAAAGAGAAGTCGCTCCACATACATAAGCTTCAAAAATGGGGTGATGGATATTTCACCAATTTCCATTGGAAGAATGTAGAATCTCTCTTGAGGAACCTCATTGCATACGAACAGCATTACCTCATATGCTGCAGTCATGGCCAACCTCATCAACTCCAGCAAAGATGTCTAGACTTTATACCAACAAAGAATTAATTCAATAACCAAAATGGAACGGAAGGCACTCATTATTAACGCTAAAGTCTAGACTTTACTTCGCTTTAGATAGGAGATCGAATCAGCCTGCGTGCAAGAATCGTAACCCAATTGGGTTCGGATTCCAGAGAAACTTCTTCAGTAGGGTCTTCCTTGCACCTTAAATAAGGAGGTATTCATTATACTAGGAGCAGCCCTGCGAATCATGCCCTACCTTTTTGTGGTATTCAAGGAGCTAGTCTTCTTCGTAAAGAGTTGAGATTAGCCCGGGTTACCTTCCCTCCTCTAGCATCTGCGGGGCATACTCTGAAGTCAAGTAACTGAGGCCCAAGAGTGCTGGGTGTTGGAGAGGAAATATCTCACATTGGAAAAGTGACAAATAAAATATAATTTATAAGTGGGTGGATCTCACCCAATTGTACCGAGGCCTTTTGTGATTAAAACCCAACACCTATCGGGTGGTTAAGTTGAGACAATATCGGTACAATTGTGGGCCACGGGCCACGCTTGTCGCTGTTTAACACTGGGTACTTATGAAAGGGCATTCAATCTCTCTTTTGCAGGTCATAGACTACATCCCACTAGCTTAATCTACAGTCCAAGGGTATTCATGTGACCCATAGCTTACTGCTGATATGTCAAGTGTTGGGCCATCCCTCCTTAATTGGAGGAAGAAGAACGTGGGAGGCAAAGAAAGAAAGCAAGACAAAGAAAGTGGAAGAGCATGCGGCAGACAAAAGGGAAAAGCATGCTGCAGGAAACATGGAAGGTGAAAGCAAAAAGAGAAAAGGTGAAAGTGAAAGGAAATGAATAGTGACTGTTCCTTTCACACCTCTTTTTTGTTTATAAAGAGCTGGAGAGAAAGAGAAGGAACGGCAGAAGTTCACAAAATCCTCTTATCGGCCAGCTTGTGTAGAGAGAGTAAAGGCAGTGAGTCCAAACTGCAGATAGAGAGAAAAACATCTTCATCCAAGTAGAGAGTGAAGAGTGTTTTACTACATGTTGAGAGTGTAGTTGTTGTTAGGTAGAAAAACAAGTGTGAGAGAGAGTTTCCTTCAAGTAGTGTTCTTGAAGTTGTGTATCTCTTGTACCCACATTATCATAGTGGAAGTTCTTGTTGTTGCTACCCCGTGGACGTAGGCATTTTGCTGAACCACGTTATATCTGGTGTTCACTTTCCTTTTACTCGTTTTATTTCTTTGCATATTATCCTGTTGTGGTTGGAGTTGTTATTTCCATTCTATTAATTTTCCCAACAGTGGTATCAGAGCTCTTGGTTCGTGAGGTGTTAGAATGGAAAGTTCACGGAGTACCATGATCCGACTCAACCACTCTAATTGGATTACATGGAAGCCGAGAATGGAGGATATTCTCCATTGCAAAGATTTGCATGAGCCAATAGTAGGAGAGGAGGCCAAGCCGGAAGGAACTTCAGTTCCGACTTGGACGAAGATGAACCGCAAAGCCATCGCTCATATCCGCGAATGGGTGGATGACAGTGTATTCCACCATGTGTCTAATGAAACCAATGCACGTGAATTATGGCTGAAGTTGACGTCCTTGTTCGAGAAGAAGACTGCTGCCAAGAAAGCATTTCTAATCAAGGAGCTTGTAAACATGAAGTACAAAGATGGTGTTAGAGTGACCGAGCACCTCAACAACTTCCAAAGTTCAATCAATCAATTGGCCACGATGGACATGAAGATTGATGATGAGTTGCAAGCCTTGTTGCTATTGGGATCATTGCCGGACAATTGGGAGACCTTTGTTGTAACTGTAAGTAATTCTGCTCCAGATGGTGTATTGTCTATGGATAATGTTAAAAATAACATGTTGAATGAAGAAACCAGAAGAAAAGCTTCAAGCTCGGACAATAGCCAAGTCTTTGTGACGGAGTATAGAGGAAGGAGCAAAAGCAGGGGACCCAAAGGCCATGGAAGGAGTGTGAGCAGATCCAGAACAAGATTCAATGGAAAATGCCATCATTGTGGTATTTTTGGCCACATGAAGAGGAATTGCAACAAGTTGAAGAAGGATCCGAAGGAGAGTCGAGATGGCAATACACATCAACCGAACGATGACACGAGAAACACTGCAGCTTCCGTGTCTCAAGATGAATGTGAGTTCCTTTGTCTTGAAGGTGAATGCTTACATGTTGATGATTGTTCCGGTGTTGCATGGGTCGTTGATTCTGGAGCCTCTTTTCATGCTACTCCACACTTGGAGTACTTCACTACATACCAAGGCGGTGACTTTGGGACGGTGAAGATGGGCAACGATGGTTACTCCAAGATTTCAGGAATTGGAGATATTTGTTTTGAGACCGATTTGGGCAACAAGCTTATGTTAAAAGATGTTAGACATGTTCCGGGTCTACGTCTCAATTTGATGTCAACCGGTGTGCTTGACCGACAAGGGTTTCATCATCATGGAGGTGATCAAAAGTGGAGGCTTACCAAGGGATCATTGGTGGTTGCAAGAGGGAAAATGTGTTGCACCCTCTATAAGACATATGGCAAGATATGCAAAGGAGAGTTGAATGTTGCAGACGACTCTTCTCCAAGTTTATGGCACAAGCGACTAGGTCATATGAGTGAGAAGGGATTGCAAGTTTTGGCAAAGAAGTCTCTAATTCCCTTTGCCAAAGGTACCTCACTTGACTCTTGTGATTATTGTTTATTTGGTAAACAACATAAAGTTAGTTTCACAAGAACATTTACAAGAAAAGAAAATGTATTAGACCTAGTACACTCAGATGTATGTGGCCCCATGGAAGTTGAATCAGTAGGTCATAATAAATATTTTGTCACTTATATTGATGATGCTTCACGAAAGGTTTGGGTTTATTTGTTGAAATCAAAAGACCAGGTGTTTCAAACCTTTAAGGAGTTTCATGCCATGGTGGAGAGGGAGACAGGAAGAACCCTCAAATGTATCCGTAGTGACAATGGCGGAGAATACACTTCAAACGAGTTCAGAGATTATTGTTCGAAGCATGGCATCAAACACGTGAAGACAATTCCTGGCACCCCACAACATAATGGTGTAGCAGAGAGGATGAACCGCACCATTCTAGAAAAAGTGAGAAGCATGCTGAAGACGGCCAACCTGGCAAAGAAGTTTTGGGGCGAAGCAGTGACAACCGCATGTTACCTTATTAACCGAACACCATGTGTACCGTTGGACTTGGAGACTCCCGAAGGCGTATGGACCGGTAGAAGCGCTTCATATTCCCACTTGAGGGTGTTTGGGTGCAAAGCATTTGCACATGTGCCAAAGGAGCAAAGATCAAAGCTGGATGACAAGGCCATGCCGTGTATCTTTCTTGGATATGGCAATGAAGAGATGGGCTACCGGTTGTGGAATCCAAAGACCAAGAAATTATTCAGAAGCAGAGATGTGGTGTTCCATGAAGGTCAAACCATTGCGGATTTTGACAAAAATGAAGTAGAACATGCAGACCAGCTCACCTACGATTCATCACCGCTTCAAGAAGAACCTAGTGACAAAGCTCAAGATATGGTAAATGAAGATGTTCCTGATATGGCGGAAGCAGAAGCAGCAGAACCTGAAGATAATGATCAGGGGGAGCCAAATCAGGGGGAGCAGCTAGAAAATGCCCAAGTACCAGTTCGAAGATCCAACAGAGAGCCAAAGCCAAATACCAAGTATCATTCTTCACAATATATATTGGTGACTAGTGATGGAGATAATCCATATTCCAGATACATTCTGTTGACCAATGATGGAGAGCCTGAATGCTTTGAGGAGGCAAAGACTCATGCAGACTGTGATAAATGGATGTTGGCGATGAAGTCTGAAATGGAGTCCTTATTGAAGAATGACACCTACGAATTGGTGGAGCTTCCTAAAGGCAGAAAATCACTCAAAAATAAATGGGTGTTTAAGTTGAAGAGAGACGAGAATGAACAGTTGACAAAGTTCAAGGCTCGCTTGGTAGTGAAAGGTTTTGGGCAGAAGGAAGGAATAGATTTTGATGAGATCTTCTCACCAGTTGTCAAGATGACTTCTATCAGAATTATTTTGGGCATGGCAGCTAGCATGGATCTTGAGGTGGAGCAGCTAGATGTGAAAACGGCATTTCTTCATGGTGATTTGGAAGAAGAAATATACATGGAGCAACCAGAAGGTTTCGAGGTCGAGGGAAAGGAGCACATGGTTTGCAAGTTGAAGAAAAGTCTATACGGGCTTAAGCAAGCACCAAGGCAATGGTACAAGAAATTTGACTCATTCATGGTGGGTCATGGATACAAGAGAACTGATGCAGATCCATGTGTGTATCTCCAGCGGTTTACTGGAGGTAACTTCATTATTTTGTTGCTCTATGTTGATGATATGTTGATAGTGGGCAAAGATGTTTCTATGATTCGCAAGTTGAAAGCAGATTTATCAAAGTCATTTGATATGAAAGACTTAGGGCCAGCTAAGCAGATTTTGGGCATGGAGATTACTCGTGACAGGCAGGCGAAGAAGTTGTGGCTGTCACAGGAGAGGTATGTTGAACGAGTGCTTGAAAGGTTCAACATGAAAGAAGCTAAGTCAGTAAGCTCACCTCTAGGTAATCATTTCAAGTTAAGCAGATTATTATGTCCAACCACACAAGTAGAGAAAGACAAGATGGCAGGTATCCCTTACTCATCAGCTGTTGGTAGTCTTATGTATGCCATGGTATGCACTCGCCCTGATATTGCACATGCAGTTGGTGTTGTTAGTAGATATCTTTCTAATCCTGGCAGAGAGCATTGGGAAGCTGTCAAGTGGATACTCAAATATTTGAGGGGCACCTCAAAGTTGTGTTTATGTCTTGGTGGATCAGAACCAATCTTGGAAGGTTTTACAGATGCAGATTTGGCAGGAGACCTTGATAATCGAAAGTCCACTTCTGCATACTTATTTACATTTTCTGGGGGAGCTGTGTCATGGCAGTCCAAATTACAGAAGTGTGTTGCCTTATCCACCACAGAATCAGAGTACTTAGCAGCAAATGAAGCTGGCAAGGAAATGATATGGCTGCAAAGGTTCGTTCAAGAGTTGGGTGTGAAGCAGGAAAATTATGTGGTACATTGTGATAGTCAAAGTGCTATTCACTTGAGCAAAAATTCAATGTATCACCCTCGCACTAAGCACATTGATCATCGGTATCATTGGATCCGAGATGCAGTGTCAAAGAAGTTTTTCCAGTTAAGGAAAATCCACACCAACAAGAACATTTCAGATATGTTGACCAAAGTTGTTCAACAGCAAAAGTTTGAGTTTTGCAGAAGCGCGTCAGGACTGACGCATCCCTCCATCTAAGTCGGGAGGGGGAGATTGTTGGGCCATCCCTCCTTAATTGGAGGAAGAAGAACGTGGGAGGCAAAGAAAGAAAGCAAGACAAAGAAAGTGGAAGAGCATGCGGCAGACAAAAGGGAAAAGCATGCTGCAGGAAACATGGAAGGTGAAAGCAAAAAGAGAAAAGGTGAAAGTGAAAGGAAATGAATAGTGACTGTTCCTTTCACACCTCTTTTTTGTTTATAAAGAGCTGGAGAGAAAGAGAAGGAACGGCAGAAGTTCACAAAATCCTCTTATCGGCCAGCTTGTGTAGAGAGAGTAAAGGCAGTGAGTCCAAACTGCAGATAGAGAGAAAAACATCTTCATCCAAGTAGAGAGTGAAGAGTGTTTTACTACATGTTGAGAGTGTAGTTGTTGTTAGGTAGAAAAACAAGTGTGAGAGAGAGTTTCCTTCAAGTAGTGTTCTTGAAGTTGTGTATCTCTTGTACCCACATTATCATAGTGGAAGTTCTTGTTGTTGCTACCCCGTGGACGTAGGCATTTTGCTGAACCACGTTATATCTGGTGTTCACTTTCCTTTTACTCGTTTTATTTCTTTGCATATTATCCTGTTGTGGTTGGAGTTGTTATTTCCATTCTATTAATTTTCCCAACATCAAGCAGAACTGTCTGTAGATTCAATGAAATTTGGATCATCCTCAGACTGACCGTTCATGATTTAATCCAGAAAAGTTCGAGCAATACATAGTTTTAATGTTATTGCAACATTTACATGCAATATTATACAAGAAAATCATGTGTAAAAGACCAACTTCGACTTCATTTATTTATTAATGCTGATAAATCTTAATTTATCTATTGCTAAGTTCAGGCAATTTGAAGTCCAAATGATGAGGAGTTGCCGATCAGCATCTCTCACTTTTATGATTGTTAAGACATGGAACTCATCACCTTATTGCTTCTTGGCATGTCTTTGGGAGAAGGCTTTGATCCTTTCAAGGCCTTCTTTAAGTACTTGAGGTTCAACAGCAAAAGTAATGCGGAGCCAATTTTTCAGTCCAACAGTGACCCCTGAGCCCCATAAATGACAACATAAATTAGCAAACCCATCCAAAAGTTTCCAGTTCAAATTTTCTTCTATACAGAGGAAAACATGCCTAAAAAAAAGAAAAACCAAAGTACTTGTATATGCAATGTTTTCAAAATTTTTTTGTCAGAAGCGGATGGATGTTAAATATCAAGAAATGTTCTCTAAACTAGATAGATTGACATGCCAAGTATGTAGGTAAATCTGAAACATTAACATGTACACACTTATTTGAATATTACTCCAAGATGATAGTTTAACGTCGTAACATGTCAGATTGACAAAAAACATAACTATTGAATATCATTTCTTAACATGCAGGTAACTCTGTGGTACTACTGCACTAAGCATGCTACTGATTTATCTGTGTTTGGGGCTGAATCGGCCACCAAAAGAAAAAAGAAAGAAATTATACCGAATGGAAAGGGAAGGGAAAAGTCTTAGCCAAGTGCAATACGATTCAGTAGAAGTACGAGTTAATAATTCAACTTTTACCTGGCAGAACAATCACAGACTCCTCTTTGGACAGCTTAAGACAAAACTGTATATCATCATCAATGCCTTCAAGTGCCGATAGGTTTAGTTTAACCTGTTAATTAAAGTTTTTTGTCATTAATTTTAGTTCATATATATGCTAATTATATTACAAATTAATCAATGAGAGTTTCAAATGAATAAAATGTATTTGTACTAACCAATACAACCATGGAACCTTCAGGTTTATGTGGGCAAGTAATGCATGGGATTTCCTTAATCATGTCATATAACATATCCACAGCTTCTCTCATTATGCCAATTATATTGGAGAAAAAACTCTCTTTTGTGCGCTCAATGATTTGAGGTATTGCTCCCTGAAAATGAGAATTATTATGTTTTTATTGACTGGAATTGGGAAAAGAGATGAAGCCATATACATGTTTTCTCTTGAGAGTCTAGCTAGTATGTTAGGTTATTAGTTTAGTGATTGACAATTTAACACACGCAGCTTACCTGAATGATCACTGCAATAACAAGGCCATGCATTCTATCTTATGACATTTTAATTCACAACAAAGCAAATGATCAAAAGGGGTACCTGAACAAAGGTTGCCGGGTCACAAGTGATATCAAGATAGTTCTTAATGCTGTCCACGATCTGGACAAAAAAATAATAATTGATACCAATAAGTAACAATGAACAATTACATCAAGTATAATTCGTTAAAGAACAATGTAACAAGCTCCTGAGAGACACAATTGTATAATTGCTAGTTAAACCAATCAGTCACTTAATACCGCATGTTAATTCAAACTTCAAAAATATAAGAGAACTTGAATGAAAAAAAAAATGTATAGAAGAACAAGTACCATACCCCAGTTTTTTCAAGGATGCCCTCGGGATCATTTTTCACAATCCAGCCAAGTCTCCAGCCAGGAACAATCCATGTCTTCGATATAGAACCAAGTGTAAGAACTGGTACAATTGAACTGAACTTTCCCATAGGCACAAAAGGGTTACTGCCAAAAGCCAAACGGCCATAAACTTCATCCGAAATCACAAAGATCCCCAGTTTCTTTGCTGTTTCTGCAATCTAGATATAACGTAGATGTACTTAGAAATAAAAAAAAATTCATGACAACTATATAAATAACGAACTTCCAAGATGTTAATATCACACACACACACACTATTACATCATTTGAGCAATAAATTATACAAGTAAATTTAAAATGTGTGTAAATTACTAACCCTATTATTCACACATTTTTTTTTTCTTGAAGAAAGAATTAACAGTGCACCCTATACCTTCTTCAAATGCTGGTATGTGAAGACATTTCCACAAGGATTGCTAGGGTTAATGACAACAATGGCGGCAGTGTTGTTATCCACAAGAGCTTCAACGGAATCAAGATCCACCTCCCAACCTTTTTCAGGAATAAGATCAAAATGGCGAACTTCAAGATGGTCAAAAGCTGCTCGAGCTTCATACTGTGGGTAACCAGGCTTGGGAAGCAGAATATTGGCACCAGGACGTGCAAGAACAGACACTATGATCTCGATTGCTTGTGTGCAACCAACAGTGAGATATACATCTTCAGGCAATAACTGGCCTGAGAGGTCACGGGAGAGAAACTCTGCAATAGCTCTATTGTGATAGAGTACGAAGATAAGTACATGAATATTAAATTTGTCCAACTTTTTCTTTCTATCACCGCACAATACAACATAGCTAATATTCTTATTCATAGTATCACAAGATAAATAGCATGCTACAGCTCTTTAATTAAAATTATAGAAACCACAAATCGCATTACAAATCATTTTGTTCAAAAGCAAATGAGCATATCTAATAAGATTAAGTGGTTAACTGCTGTCTTCCAGATCTTACTAGGCTTTCCCCTCTTGTATTGCTTCTTAGCTTATGTGCCTTTCTATGAAAGGCAATGCAAACCAAAGTTGGAAACATTTTTACAACTAATGTGTACCACCTTCATTTCAAAATTGTAAACCCAGTCAGTCAGTCAGTTTTTTTTTTTTTTTTTCTTCCATTATTACTTCATGGATATGAATTTTTACAACTATTTTGCCTCGAATTTTTGATTGATATGAATTAATTATCAGTCACTCACTGTAATATTTTTTTGGGTCAATATAATCATTACTCTTACTAGTAATTACTATATGAATTAATTATGTGTCGTTTTTTTTTTTTTTTATGAAATCTGTGTTGTCTACTTTATAATTCATACATGTGCCAAATTCTATATAGTCTTTGGTCATATTTAGTGGCTCCTAGCTACTGTCACGACTCAGTCAAGAGTAGTTGTCTGTATTATATTCATACACATTTATACGTATCAAAACTGAAATTGGCTTCTGCCTCTACCTTTATGTTTGTTTTTATTTTTTTATTTGATGCATATCTTTATGTTTGTTATATATATGCTTATATAAGGGACATACGTTAAATCTACGAGTAGTATAATAATCACTGGACAATAGAAAGAGAATCAAGAACCACAGGCACGTGTGTTAGTCAGATGGCAAATACTTAGGTGGGGTACGTATAGTGTAATAAATAAAGTACCAAGTACGACAAAGTTATGAAGAAATGGATGCCATTAGATTCCTTAACTAATTTCAATTTTTCATAATAGTTTGGAGATTCCTTAATTGTTTCCCAAGAAAAGAAAAGAAAAGAAAACAAGTGCCCATTCATGGTCGAACTCTCCGTTTCAGCGGCGTTCGAGCCACCATAGACGGTTGTGCTTGTGCAAAAAAGATGATGAGGGTTCACAGAGTTGAAGAGTTGACAAGACAAAGACATACCTTCTTGCTTCGAAAACACCGCCGGTAGGACAATAAGAGTTGAACTTGAAGGATTGGAGGGCATCTGAGACGGCATCAGCGGCCGGAGGAGCCGTCCAGAATGATGCAAACTCAGTCGGGTCGCCGCGGCCGAGCATAATGGTGGACCGTCGATCGTCGGAGTTGAGATTCTTTGCTAAGGTGTTGAGAACACCACGGACGGAGATTGAGGCAGTGTTCAGTTCTTCATTCCCTCGGAAATTCCATTTCTGATGCGAATAACCATTCCCATTCTCCATGTCACTAGCTCGAGTCTTTGGGAGTGAGAGAGTCAGAGTGTGTGGGGCGTCAGGTGTTGGGTTTCACGTTTTAAAGTGAGATTGGAAAAGACTAGAGGCAATGATGTATTTATATTTTCGAAATTATACTAAAGCTAGGTTTGCTGTTCATCACTGTTCACAAAGTGGAGTGACTTTTTTGCCCTTTCTACTTTCCTCAATTACAGTTTGCCATTCTTTTGTAACCTTCTGATTCGATTGTCGCCAGAAGAATCCAGAGAGGATCAATATCACCCCTAATCGCGTGTTCACATGTGTTGAGAAGAGAGAGAGAGAGAGAGAGAGAACGAAGAGAGCCGAGTGATGTGGGTAGAAGAAGAAGAAGAAGAAGAAGAAGAAGGGATTTCGAATCACAAACAAATCCTTCTTCCATAAATAATCTTTCTCCTCCACTGTTATTCAAGTCGACATGAGTGCATCATTGTCGATTTCGAGCAAATTCATCAGGTAATTTCTATGGCATGGATGGAGTCAAATTTGTTAGCTACATCTTTGAATTCTGTCAGTACCAATAAATATATTAATTTTTGTGTCTTGAACAAGGGACAGAGAGAGAGAGAGAGAGGAAGAAGGGAGAAAAGAAGAGGAGGGGGACGGGAAGCTCTCAGGGAAATCATCAGCCCGGGCAGTCCAACCCGAAGGTAAAGTACTAATTCAATTTCTTGGTGATTGAATCTTGAATTTCCCAATAGGTTGAATTTTGATTCTTTGTTAATTTCTTCATGATTGATCAAGTAGTTTGATTGTCGTGGTTCTTCGAATTTTGCGTTTTGTAGTTGTTGGTGGCCGTCCAGCAGGTGTGGAGTTTTCTGCAGAGATTCATGACTTTGTAGTTGAGGATAAAGCCAAGTTGTACCCTTCTGTTAAAGATGATGTATCCATTACTATAATAGAAGCAAGCTCATGCGAGTAAGGCATATACATTTCTGTAATTGAAGGTATTGGTCAAGTTAACTATTGCAATTGATGTATTCGTTAAGTCAACTGTTATGTGCTTGGTTTGGTCTTTCATGTTTGACACGAGTTACAACATTTGCTGAACAAAAGTTCTTTAGAGATGGTATTCAAGTAAAAATAGGTTCTCAAGTTGTAAAAGTAGCAGATCTGTGTTTTTTCCTCTGTTTGATATTATTGACTTACTACATCTATTTTTAGCTCTGATAATTTGTGTTGAATGTTTTTCGGGTCTTTCTTTATTTTATCATATGCCATGTCTCTATTTGGTATTTCAGAATCCTAATATTGATGACTGGATACTTGAGTGATGCAACTATGGCTGAGGATGCCTTATCTACTTGGTATGTGATTGATTTCCAAGTACAAGCCTCTCTGAAATTTCTGCAGTCTTTCTTCTACTGTGTTTCGTAATTGGGTTTAATTTTTGCAGCATGACTATAATGATTGGGAGCTCATATTTCCTTTAACCTTCTTTGCGGGGACAGGGTATAGTCTCTTCTATCTCTACCTCTTATGGCTCCTCCTAACTTTCTCCTTTTGTATTATTGGGGAAATGTATCATTTCAAAATGGGGATCCCTATATAAACCTTATAAAATTCTCAGTAGTGAAATGAAGCTTCTGATACCTGCATACAGGACATTTAAATTTGACAATTGAGACAAAAGTCCGGAATTGGTCCTGTTAAGTTGTTGTTAAATATATATTGGCAAAACTACCAGTCAACCACTCAAACCTTTTGTTACAAAGCGTGCTATAGTACTTAATTTTACAAGTCTATTTCTGTTTGGGTGGATAGATGAATCGACATTAGTTACCTTAAGGACTATGCCATTCCGGATAACCTTAATTAGACTAAAGTTGTGACCTTTTCTATAATGAAACCTCTCTGTATATCTTGCAAAGAGCAAACATTGAACTGGCTTCTGTTTCATGACTTCCATCCATTGTTTTTGTTTATAAATGGTGTATGTAATTTTTAATCTTTTTTGTTGTTTAGTAAATGGTAATGTTTATGATTTTGAGTGGAAAATACTGGGTTCATGAGTTCTTTTTTCTTTTTCTTCTTTTCTTTTTCCTTTTTAGTTATACTGTTTCTGAAACAAATATTTTCAAATGAAGATAACGTTCTGAGATTGATGATTTCCATTTAGATATGAGTTCCATTAGACAATAATATTACATTCTGAAGATCAATGAACTCTGTTTAGATATGATTTCCATTTAGAGAGTATGATTACATTCTGAAGAAATTAGACAGTAAGATTACACATGACAAGAACTTTTGAAGTTCAGTTAACTTGCAGTTAGCATTATGGTTGACACCTGAGCATATTTTTCTCTTTATCTACTGATACATTTAAACTCACTATTAAGCTAGATCAAGATCCACGTTACCAATTAAAATGCAGTGCAATTTCATGTCTATGAAAGAGAAAATACAAAATACATCATGTGCTCCACAACCAAGGAGATTTTAATCCAAATGTGGTTTTCATAAATAGTTTAATGCCAGCTGTTCATAGACCCTATATTTCAATCCTAATTGTATTATGTTAATTACAAAAATGCATCTAATTTTCACTACTTTTGTACTCTGCAGTGGGTTCCCTTTGTGTTTGTGGTCATACTGATTGATGTCTTCACTTACCAATCTCATTGACGGCTTTTGCAGAAGCAGGATATAGGACTCTACATATTGGCTGGTAAAAACTTTGTTTTCTTCATTGTTGCATTGAGTTGCTGTAGATGATAGCATGATATAATTGTTTGTGGATAGAGTGTTTGGTTGAGGATGAATATGAGTTCTAAGTTCTAACTATAAGTACTCTTGCTGCATGTTACCAAATTTCAATAAATCGATAGGTTACACCTTAAACTAACGCTGGTAAGCATACTGACATTTTTAACTATCAGCTTTATGAATATTTATCGTTATTGATTTTTTGCAGTAATTTAAAAATAAAAAAAAAAAAACTTTTGTTGGTTTAATGAGATGCCTTCATGGCAGTATTTGAATGTATTTCTATCCGTGAGAACTTACAAATTGATATCATACATTTTGTAATAACTGTTTTGATATCCAAGATGAAATGGTTTTCTTCTCTTGCTTATCTTAATTGTCATCTTCCTTAATATTTGAAATGAATTTTGTTAAAAAAAAAAAAAAGTTGAAAAGGAAAAGATAAAGTCTTTCATACACAAACTGTTTTTTGCTTCTCCAATCAGGCTTCTAAACAAGTGTAGGCAGTGAAAAACCCAGAAAAGGACTGGAAAACTGAACAAGAGATCATCTATTTTTAGCATAAATTTTTCTGATTGCTTCTTTGGTTCTTTTTCATTTTTTTTTTTAACAATTGAAACCTAGAACTTTTTTTTTTTTTGGTTGCCAAAACAAACTCTCTTTGTTTGTTAAATTTGTTACTGTAAGAAAATAGAAATGTGTTTTTTGCTTAAAGTCTCAAATTTGCTATTGCTCGGTTTATTCTTGAGGTATAGTTGATTCATTTTTTTGTTACCAAAACAAAAACTCTTTTTTCTTTTGAAGTAGGTGACTTAACGATTTATTTCAGGATTTCATTGTTGTTTTGTTTGGCTTTTGTAGATTTCATGCGAAGGAGTGTAGATCTCACTCCTTTTGTTGTTGTTCCTTTTTTTGCTGCTTTGCACCATCTCAATCACTTATTCTTATTCAAGTATGCGCTTTTTCCTATTCTCTGGTTGATTTTGATATAGAACGTGAATTAACTGTTTTGCACGGCTATAACTGAAGTAGCCAGTTTTGAACCAGCTCCAACATTTTGTGCAGCTGCAGCTGGAACAATTACCCCGTTTGTACAACTACAATTGGAGCTGTCACTTTTTTGAACCTACTCCAGCAGCAAATTTTACTAGACTAACTTAGAAGTTAGAACTACACTAACTAGCTCTTTGGGTATACTCCACCTGCTACTTTTTGTAAAGGAGCAACTAATCTTTTTGTACAACTAGCATTTTTGAACCAGCTTCAATAGCAAATAAAGTCTAAATTGAAATTTCGCTATTTCAATAGAATGCAGTAATTTCCCTTTTGTATTTCATAGATCTCATTTGTTTGCAAGCACAAATTCCGCAGCAAAGCGCGGGTACAATTTCTAGTTTCTACTATATGGCTGTAGCATATACATAAAATCAGGGACTGCAGCAGAAATTAAAATTGAGGTAGGCTAAATTTACTTTAGCAGCCAAGGAAAATTCTTATTAAAAGTTCAACAAAATCTACTCTATTTTGATGAAATATCTCAACTGCATGTTAACACGTTTATTATTTATTGTTACATCTTCTCCAAGATAATGTTTAAAAATGTTGTCAAAATTCTTATTAAAAGTTCAACAAAATCTACTCTATTTTGATGAAATATCTCAACTGCATGTTAACACGTTTATTCTTTATTGTTACATCTTCTCCAACATAATGTTTAAAAATGTTGTCATCAAAAAATCAGAAAAATAATTGAACTCTTAACAAAAGATATCTAATAATACGAGTCATTTGATTAACAAGCAAGAAAAACAGTTCTAGTAGGGGAGACATAATGAGCCTTGCCCCACAAAATGTATATTGTTACTTGAATTAGACAATTGTTTCAATTCAAAAGTAAATATGCAATGCAAATACATACTAACTACTAGGTAGACACATAATCTTACACAATTTTTTACATTTCTTCTAAGCCTTTAAGATTAAAATTTCAATGGCTCAAATTAATTTAGTGAATGATGCCATCAACATATTAGATGATGATTGGACAAATGATGTGGCATCAAATTAATTTAAAAATATAGATTTGTTAAAGGAAAAACACGTTATGTGCCTTCGTCAAAGTAACTGACGAAAAAGGAATTAGAGAATTAGCGGTTACAACTCAATCATCCATTATTGTAATTGTTATTACCATTGTAATCCTCACCCTATATAAAGGGACTATCTAATGAAATGAGTAGATGAATTTCCCCATTTTACTTTTACACGTTATCAGCAGCTCAGAACCAATAGGCAATAGCCAAGAAAAAAAAAAAACTCTAGATTTTTTTCTTTTTCCCGTCAACACCAAAGGAAAAAAAAAAACCATATCTGTCAAGCTGAGCCGCGCCGTGTCTTTCCTCGTCAAGCCAAGCTGCACGGCTTAGCTGAGAGCACAGAACCCACCAGATTTGCATCAACTCCTCGGCTCATTAGCTCAAGCCAAGCCGCTGTTCTGACCTAACCCACATGTTGCAACAGTCTTGTTCCCTGCGCGCCACACCAGCATCCGAGCAACGCAGCTTCTCAGCCCACCAAATCAGCAGGCCCAGCAGAAGCCCAATAAACATCGCTACACACGCCTGCATCAACGCGCGTGCGCTAGGATCATTTTGTTTTCTTGAAACCAAGTCTGACAAGACCCGCCCCGGATTTCACCCTGAAATCAGAAGTGGCCCTGCATGGCCCACCTCAGAAGAAATTCTACCAAAAATTTGGCAGAACTTCCCCTAAAAATGGACTACCCAAAACCTGTAGAAAAACATTTACACTTCTAAACCATCCATCCTTATACTCCTGGAGCCACCATGCTCCCCCAAATCTCAACATCTCCCATTTACAAGTACAAATCTCAACTTAACAACATTAAGTCCACGGTAATCAGAGCAATTCTAAAACAAAAGGTATAATAGAAATAAAGGTAAAGAGGGTGAAGGATTGATAGATCCTACAATACGGAAGCAGTGACAACTATGCCTCAACTCCATATGCACGCCCGACCTCAACTAATCTAGACTGCAAACTGGGCATTTGAAACCGAAGGGCCCAGAGGAAAAGTATTGAAAAACACGTTAGTGTGAGTGGACAAAAATAAATAATCAAGATAATTTAAATGAAGCAAACTTGAATACTTTCCCACTTATTTAAACTTATAAAACCTTGATGCATGCAACGTTTATGAAACATATTTCTTTAAACTCAAAATCTCGTGAAAATATACCAGCCCCCGCTGGTTAAAAGAATCGGACTAGCCCCGCTAGTCAAATAACAATAAAGGATATGGGGAAGAGATGTCACCATACGGGTAAAGGAACCCCTAACCTCAACGGCCACCCACACATAGATTGTGTGAGCAGGAGAACTAATAACCTCGACTGCCACTCACGTGAGGAGGAGAATCCTCGACTGCCACTCACAAACACAAAGTAAGTCAGGAGGAGACACTATCCGAACGACCCGAGTATGGTGAGGAAAATAATCGAAAACCAGTAAATCCATAAAACCATAAAGCTTCTCCAATATCTCACGAGAAAAAGATATCTTCCAATGACGTGGCCCCGCACGCCAAAACATTCTCAAATCCGTAACCAAACCCGGAAATTAGTATGAGCACAAATTCCTTCGGAAAATCCCATTTCCAAAAATATTCCAGAATATCTCAAAATTGGCTACTAAATATAATATGTAATCAGGAAATCATCTCGGTAAAATAAATCGTCGAAAAAAAATCACGTAAATCATATTTCCAAAACCAATTCCGAATCTCTCTTGAAATCTCAAGAATTGATAATTAATCATAATAAAAATTTCCGGAAATTACCACGGAATAATAATAAGGTAAATATCACATAAATCAAAATTCTCAAATCGAGCATAAAGAATCTTAATTCAAAAGCTCAAACCAATAAATCAATTAATAATTCAAACCAAATTAAAATGCTCGATAATTAAATTGATATATCAATAAAATCAAAATTTGCGGAAATTAATTTGCATGCATCAATTAAAATCAAAAGTCCACTCACAGTACTATTTAGGAGATCGCGCATACGAGTTCCTTCGTTGAGCAATAGCTCGGTACATCGCCCTGTACACAATTATATTTCGTGAATAACTATTCAACAATTAAATACGATTCCCAAAATAAAATCCTCATAAATCATCTCTTCACTTCTTCTCGGATTCAACCCATATTCTACCACTCATGCCAAATCGTTAACTTAAAGGTTCCAAGGCAGAACCGAGAGATATCCGACGGTCGGATTCTCGTAAGTCGATAATTGAATTCTAAATTCCGGAAATTAATAATCAACACAAAACTTCTCAAATTTTCAACCAAATTCACATCTACAAGTTCTACAACAATTATAGGATTTAAATGGTCTGAAAACAGGAATTAAAAACGCGCCACCCACAGTGGCAACGCGTGGGCCCCACGCGCCGGCGGCCACCTCCACCTCTGGCCACCAAATTTCAGCCACAACATTTACTCAAGAAGCCTAACACTTTTCTCAACTACAACAAGTTCCAATTTTACCTTGAAACAGTCGAAACCGGCCGGTGAAGAGAAACCCAGAAATTCCAAACCCTAGATTCGGAAATTCCTTCGATTCATCCTCCACACTATGAATTGGAGCTAATAGCTTTAGGGCAATTGATCACTGGCTCAAGGCGCTCCTTCAAGACCCGGTTTGGTGGTCGGAGATGGTCGGAAATGGAAGAATCGCCGGAAAACCTCCAACTGCAACAGTGATGGTTTTTGCTTCGATTCGGGGTTTCCCAGCCAAATCGTGGTAATCGAAGGTCACTTGGGTGTAGAGGGGGAAGGGGCGCTCTTGTGGTGGCCGGTTTCACGCCTGTTGATGGTCGGACGGAGGTGAATCGAGGGGAAGAAGGGAGAGGCCGACGGGGAGAGGAGGGAGAGATCGGGGAAGGAGAAAGAGAGAGTTACCGGGTGGGTTTCCAGAAATGGAAACCTACTGTGGTAACTTTCCATATATATATCTAATTTATCATGAACAGTAACTTCCGTATTTCACCCATAACTTTCGCATATGAACTCCGATTTTTACGTATCACATATGTACGCGCTCGGTTTAACATCCTCTACAACTTTCATGAAGGAAATTTTCTCAAATTTTGACCCGAACAAAAAGTCATCTTTTAGGGCCCCCTAAAAGTACCGAAACGACAGTAAAAGTGAAAGTAAATGTCATTTACAATCTAAATGACTAGTAAATCGGTAAATTCAGGTTCGGGACGTTATATGTTCTCTTTTATTTCTATAATTTCATACTCCGGTAAATTTAGTTATTTACAATTAGAACTTTTGAGCATGTATAGTTAGATAATATTGATCCTTTTAGCATGCCTTGTTATTTTATCTATTTTTTATTATTCGTAGAAATTAGAGCATGCTATATTATTGTTGTTATTATGTGTTTCATATATTTTGTTATATATTATTTGTGAAATTTGAGCATGTCCTGTAATTTATGTTACTACCTTCTATAATTGTTTTATTTAGCATGTTATATATAAATTGAGTTTTGCCCTGATAATGAAAATTAATGCGCATTATAAATACATAATTACTGTGATAAAGTATTGTCACGTAGCATCGAAAAAATGTGACCATTACGAATCTTGGTCTTGAAATCTAATTCATATTCTTGGAAAATAATTCACGTGGATGTCTTTATGACTGCGTAATTTATATATCTTCTCTCTTATTTATGTAGTTGGTTGATCCAACTCGACCTGATTTTGACATTTTGGGCTCAGAAGGACTTGAGTAACATCGTTGGGTTTCTGATGTGGAAACCGCCTTTGTAGCAAAAGACTACACTGCCACCATCCAAACTCCCATCGACCCTAAAGACGATGGACCATCTAACAAGGTGAAAGCAAGTGCCTTAATGTTTCTAAGACATATTGATCCTAGCCTACGTTGGGAGTACCTTCAGTTGAAGACACCCAAAGAACTGTGGGATGCCCTTAAGGGACGTTTTGAGAACATTCATGACACTTTGCTCCCAGAATCAGCCTTCAGTGGAATGAAATGGTCAATGGCTTCAACAAGGACATGTTGCGCCTAAAGACACGTCTCAATTTCTGTGGAAAGGAACTCACAGAAGATGATATGATCCAGAAGACTCTTTCCACTTTTCCTACTTCAGCATTTATACTAGCGAACCAGTATAGGCTGGAGTATGACAACAAAAGAATCACAACCTTCAATAAATTGATCAACCTATTGCAAGTGGCTGAGAGGCATAATGATGTTCTTTTGAACAACAATGACAGGCCCATTGGGACAAAGAAAATTTCCGAGGCTAATTATGGCAAGGTGAAAGGTGGAAAAAACCCCAATGCAAAGGGGGTTGGATGTGCTGATCCCTACCCACGTGGAAAGGGACATGGGGGTCGCGGTATGGGCCGTGGAGGCCCTCCCAATGTATGGCGCAGAGATGGTGGTCCTAATGGTCATGGAAATAAGGTGCAAAAGGCATCAAAGAACCCTTCAGTTAAAAAGGAAAGAGTTGGCAATGAACCATGCCATAGGTGTGGAGTTATTGGGCATTGGTACAAGAACTACCAAGCAAGCAACATAGTAGCAGCCATTTACAAGAGGTATAGGGAGTCTAAAGAAAAAGAGGCTCACTATATGGAAGAAGAAGGTCATGACCCAAACGTCAACCTCACAATTGTAGACTTCAATGGCAACAAGGAACTTGCTCAGTCAATGGATGTTCCAGATTATGACTGATATGCTTTATTTATTTAGGGAAAATTACTGGTCCCTCCTTTAACTTTTGGTGCGTCGACAGTTCAGTCCCTGTTATTTCAATTTTAACAGATAACTCCCCAAACATTCAAATTTCACACAATTTGATCCAAAATTACCATTTTACCCCTCACTTATTTTTTTTTGTTTTTTTTTTTATTCTTCTCTCTCTCTCTCTTTTATACATATGTATATATATATGTGTGTGTGTGTGTGTGTATTTTTTATTCTTCTCTCTCTTTATATATATATATATATATATGTGTGTGTGTGTGTGTGTGTGTGTGTGTGTGAGTATATATGTATGTATATCTGTGTATATTTTTATTCTTCTCTCTCTCTTTTTATATATATTTATATGTATATATGTGTGTGTGTACATATACATATGCAGATATATACATATATATATATATATATATATATATATATATATATATATGTATATATATGTATATGTATATAGATATGTATATGTGTATATGTAGATATATAATATATATATATATATATATATATATATATATGTAGATATATATATATATATATATATATATATGTATATGTAGATATGTAGATATATATATATATATATATATATATATATATATATATATATATATATGTATGTATATGTATGTATACATATATATCTAATGTGTTTATGTATTTGGTAAGTCTATATACTATGTTTATGTTTCATATTATAAAAAAAATTCACAACTTTTATATATCTAATGTGTGTGTGTATATCTATATATATATATATGTATGTATATGTATATGTATATGTAGATATATAAATATATGTATAATTTTATACATATGTGTGTGTGTATATATAATGTATATGTGTGTGTGTGTGTGTGTGTGTATATATATATATATGTATGTATGTATGTATGTATATGTATATATGTGTGTGTGTATATATTAGATATATAAAAAAGAAGAAGTGAGGGGTAAAATGGTCATTTTGGACCAAATTGTGTGAAATTTGAATGTGTGGGGAGTTATCTGTTAAAATTGGAATAGCAGGGACTGAACTGTCGAATCCTAAAAAGTTAAAGGGGGGACCAGTAATTTCCCCATTTATCTATGTTATTTTCCGAAGACAGTTGTGAAGGCATAATGCCTCATTTTTTTTAATTAGATTATTGCTTGGTCTTAAAGTTTATTTAAATAATGGTTTGATGAATTAGATTTCTGAACAAGACCTTGATTTTATTATCATTGGCTTATTAATAAATTTCGGATTTTATTATGAAGCATTGAATTTATTCGCTTTTATTTACTACACATATATACAAGGTTCGAAATAGCACTATAAAGATGTAAAGCAATGCATCTTGAAAAATCAAGAAAAATTATTAGTGAAAAGATTATCATTCTACCTAAATCGAAATACTCTAAAGAATATGAGATATATTTCTTTGAATTATTTAATAATACCTCCCATTTACTTGTAGGAATGAATCGAGGAGAACTTGAGTGCTTAGTTGATAATGGGACTACCCACACCATATTAAGGAATAGGCAATTGTTCATTGAATTAATAGCCTATAATTCATTTGTGACCACGATAATTGGATCATCACAAGTAATAAAAGGGCGAGGAACTGCCAAATTTTTGCTGCCTAACAGCACAATGTTTAAAGTCACAAACGCTTTGTATGCACCAAAAGCTAATCAAACCTTGTTAAGTTTCAAAGATATTCATGCCAACGGTTATCATATAGAAATCCACTGTGAGAATGGAGCCAAATACCTTTATATTACCTCTAATGAATGTGGAAGGAAACGCATTTTAGAGAAACTAATGAGTCAATCTAGTGGACTGTACCTCACTACTATTCGGATCATTGAATCCTATGCTGTCACCATAATGAAATGTGGGACACTGACTCGTACATACTTTGGCATGACCTCCTAGGGCACCCTGGTTGTGACATGATGATCCGTATTTTAAAAAACTCACACGGACATCCCTTCTTTTGAGTGAAAAATATAATGGGACAAAAATCCGCCACTCTGCAAGGTGTCGGTCCTAGTACTGCTCAAATGCAGTCATTGCCTTCTGAAAGGGAAGAAGGAAGGACCTCCCCCAACTCTTAAGCCTTCAATGTAGATCCTGACGGATCAAGATTTGCGCAAAACAGAAGGGGGGAGGAGGGAGCTTCTTCTCAGATCTACTTTCTCTCTCTACAGTTTAGAGAGAGAGGGTCTCGGGGTATTCTTTGAATTGCCCCTAAAATTGAAAGGTTGGAATAATTTTGTGGTGCTGGACTAAAGTTTGAGTGTGGAACTCGAGAAAGGGAATGGTTAGTTAGATTCATTTTCATCAAAGGCAATGATCTGAAAATGAATGAAGAATTGGTGTGCAATTGTTTATTTTGGGTCGTTTAGGTTCAAAAGTTCGGACAAGAATAACTTATTTGGGATTGAAATGATTTATTGGAAACATGAAGCCGGAATTAGCTTAAGAACATCAATCATCGGAGAATTGGAATGATCTATGTTTTAGATTGGACAATTTACGACAAATTAGTTTAGAAGAGTATTTTTAGGTGTTCATGTAATTTTGAAGATTTAGACTTAATGAAGTTATGATTTGATTTTATTATTGAAGACAAAACATTTAGAGTTTGGATTGGTGTTACAAGCACAAATAGGATACGACGACATAATTAAATATAAATGGTGGATTCAAAACGTATTGAATCATTGTCTAAAAGGTGGAGATAAAGTGGAATGAGTACACTTGATAAATTATTTTAACAGAAAAAAATTTCAAATATTTAGTGTTGATGTCTGAACCCCCCACGCTCGGAGTATTTTGTGATTGTTTAATTTGTTTATTATTTGTGCTTGAAAATCGAGGCGTGACACTTGAGAATGTGAAATACACAAGAGGAAAAGAAATTCGTGTTCTGAACAAGTTACTATGGGCAATGAGTAATGGCCCTTGAGACCCTTTTAAGTGACAATTGACACTCAGGCTAATGATATGTGAGCAAACCATTATTTCTTTTAAAATGAGCTGGTACAGATGAATATCAAGCTCTACCACTTGATCGCACGGCCTCAAGCGCGAACAAACCTAGTTGACACCTCAATTCTTACCGTTGTAATTCAAAGCTCTACCACTTGATCGCACTAACCCCCGCCGTTAAAATTCAAATACAAACCTTTTCTGGTTTCCCCAACGGCTACTTAGACACCTTTCCCAAGACCCCAAGATTTTGTCCATCTCTGAATCAAAAACCCACAACTGAAATCAAGACCCAGAAAGAAACGCCTTTTTCTCCATTTCAATCAATCTCATGGATTCGACAGCTTCACTGCCTCCCTATCGTCACCATTCTCGTTCGGAGCCACCGTCCCGAACCAAAACGGCGTCACGGCTCGCCCAATCGGAGAAGGTCCCTCATCTCTCTCTGGGTCTCATTCAATCACCTTCACCTCCGTCTCGAAAATCTTCAGCTTCTCTCCCTCTACACGAGCTGCTGCTACTCTCGCCTTCGCCTAATCCAAGAAGGTCCAAGACCCGTCTCGCCGATCGCTTTGAAATGCCCGATGAGCCTGCGGCGGAACCGGTAGGCCCGCGACGGAGGTGCAAGAGCAGCAGGGGCTCCCAGATGGGCTCTCTGGGCTGTGCCTCGCCCAGGAACACCAGAAGGTCCAGGAGGAGATCGGAGGTTGAGATTCGAGAAGATAAGGATTTGGGTTTGGGGGAAGAGATTGTCAAGGTCAGGAAAAGAAGGTCCAAGAAGGACAAGCTGAGCTTGGTCCCTTGTGTGCTGCCCTCCCCTACTTCATCTATAAGTCAGTCCCGACCTCCTTCTTGCAATCTTTGTGAAAGTCTTTTTAGATTTCTTGGGGTTTTTTTTTTATGATTTATGTTTGTGTTGATAGTGGATGATGACGATGGGAGTCGTCTGGAGCGAATTGGGCAGCTATTGAATGATCTGATCATGTGGAGAGATGTAGCAAGGTCGACCCTTTGGTTTGGTTTGGGCTCTCTGTTCTTCTTGTCTTCTTGCTTTGCCAAAGGAGTGAACTTTAGGTGATTTCTTTCTTTCACTTTTCTCTCACTCTTTTATTCTTTTGAATTATCAAACATGTAATTATATCCATACAAACCTAATACCATGGTTGTTTGCAGCGTTTTCTCGGCGATTTCCCAACTAGGACTTCTGTTCTTGGGTGCTTCATTTGTCTCGAATTCAATCTCCCAAAGGTACAACAACTTCCACCTCACTTATGTACCACTTTGTCTGCTAATCTCTCCGTGTTAAGTATGGTTCACTGATTTTGTTATTTTAAATGCACAGAAATGGTGTCGAAAAGAAGCGGGATTACTTGCTTAAGGAAAATGATGTCCTTGGTGTGGCCAAAATGATACTCCCTGCAGCAAACCTTGCAATATCAAGTACAAGGAAGCTTTTCTCAGGAGAGCCATCTACGACTCTCAAGGTAACCACAAATCAAAATTTGATTGTTCATACAGTTAGAGTTTAAGGCAGTGTTTGACATTGTGCATTTCAATTTTCTGCATACAGGTAGCTCCATTCTTTCTTCTAGGAGCAGAGTATGGACATCATATAACATTGTGGAGGCTCTCTGTGCTTGGTATGAATATGATCACTGTTGTTAATTTAGTCCATTGTGGAGGCTCTTTTGTATGAGTGTATATTTCTGTTCTAAATATTGTGTTATATTATGGGTAGCATTCTTTATCAGCTTCACAATCCCAAGGCTGTACTCATGCTACTCCGTTCAAATGAACCAAAGAGGTAACCAGCTCCACCTATATGTACTTGGGTTTTATGTGGACTGGCTTTATATTTATATGACAGTAACAGATGTGTGAATTGGATGTGCAGCTGAGTGCTTGAAATGGTGGGTGTTGGAAGCATGGGGAGCATGCTCTCACAAAAAGATTGTAGCAGCATCAGCAGCCACAGCATTCTGGAATCTGTCTACGGTGAAAACCCGCATATTCACCGGTAGGTTCAATAACATTGCAGAATACTTTTATCTGTTGCAGAATACTTTCGTCTGTGTGGAAATTGTAGGTTTAAAAGAGACATAACTACTACTAATAATTCTTCAATTGTGACCCTTCAAATCTTTTTCATGGTTTGCTGATTGCTAATGCTTGAAATAGATCAATGCCTTGATTAAATCACATGGGATAGAGTTCATATCTGAGAACTTCGTTCATGTTAGAGCTTCTACTGTATCTGCTAGAAGAAACAAGCATTTGCCTGTGTATGAAGCATTAATACTATGAATACTGTTGATTCTTATGTGAGATATAACCTACCTATTACCTTTGCAGCATTCATATCCCTTGTAATTCTTCGTTACTGCCGACAACACATGGTGGAAGTTAGGGAAGCAGATGCAGAAGCAGAACAGGAGGAGCAGCAGCAGGCCATAGTAGTGGCAGAAGCAGAAGGAAAACAGGAGCAGCAGCAAGAGCAGGCATTAGTAGTGGCCGAAGTGGGCAAGCAATCATAAGTAGTCCAATAGTCACTGATCCATTTTTAACACACTAATGTTTTTGTCCCTGATGCAATGTAAGACAATAAATTGTCACTGATCCCATGTCCAATGTTCAACATGTACAAATAAAAAAGGTTTCCAACTACTCTCTTATGAATGGTTTGCAATTTTGTTGAACTGGAATGTCATATTCAAATTGTGTAGAAAAAGGATTCACTATACAAATCTGGGAGAAATGAGGCAGATCAGCCCAGGATTGTGAATTACTTTCTCAAAATAAAGAAAATTGATTGTAACTCTAAAATAGAGCTTTCTTATGAAGATGCTACCTAATCGTCAGAGTTGATGGAGCCGATTCTGAAGGTTGAGAAAATGTCTTCTCGGCTTCTCATATGACTTTTGATAAAAAAGAAAAAAAAATTATATAAGATTACAAGTATAATAATACAACCATATAGCCACACTGGCCTACGTCTAACCTAACAAACACTTTAATTAGCAAAAGAATTGGAAAAGGGGTTCAGATTTAGGTCCAAACGTTTTATTAATGGATATCATTCATACATCTTTTGTTACTAACTTGGGTTTATTGCCTTTTTGTTCTCTTTCCGTGTGCAAAGTTTGGATGAACGATGTTCTTTGCTACAAGTTTGACAAGCAGCACCAAAGCTCAGAATAGATGAAAATGCAAGGAATTATACGATAGGAACTTCAACTATAAATGTTGATAAAGTTAGCCTGCAACTTGAGTTAGAAGGCACCCCACCCAACGGCTCCTCTTTCTTGCCCCTTGGGGAAAAAAGGTGGAGTGAAATCTGCTCCTGGGTTTACATACAACTAACTAATTTGTAAAGATACTTCAGTTTGAACATACACAGTTGATCACTTCTCTGTAGGATAAATCCAGAAACTAAGCCTTAAAATAAATAAAAAGAAGAAAGAAAACAATGTCTTCAAGTTGTTCAGGCACAATTCAGACATCTCTATAGCATGCAGAAATGCCCTAAAGTGTCAGTCCAATGATCAACCCCCGCAATGCTGATTAAGGTCGCCGCTTTTTGCCATCTTCTTCCTCATCATCAGAGTCACCACTCTCACGAAACCGTGGATTTTTCTCCTGTTGCAGCGGATGAAATAGATAGAAAGAAAATAAGGAAATGCATATTAAATTAATAATTAAAAACATCTGCCTTTTTTTAGGGTTAGGATTATCCAAAATTACTGTGGGACAATTAAAAGTGAGATAAGTTGTTATGGCATTGAAAGAAAACACCATGACGCAAGTCACTGAACATAGGGCCTGACACTCTTTTTCAGTTATAATTGCTCCACATGGAATACTTTTGGCAAGATGTTGGACTTGGCACATCAAAGCAGCATATGAAACTCTTAGGATTCAAGGCAAATCAGGACAAGAATCAGTAGAAATTACCGGTCTAGAGTCAAGATCAGAGTTCTTCCGCGGTTCATAATTTGAGTTTCTCTTTGAGGTCTCATATGACTGGCGATCATCATCACGGTGTCGTTTCCGTTGAAAATCTGCTTTCAAAAATCAAGTTCAAAAGATCGGATAATAAACAGGTAAACAACAAAAATGGCTAATACAGCTGCAGAAATCTATTGACACCAGATTAGACAAATGTCTGTAATGGTACCATACCTCTACCATGCCGATGAGAACCGCCATGATTATTGCCTCCCCCTTGTCTACCATCTGTACAATCGTGAAAGGAACTATCACGTATGGAATAGAGTAAGACCAAATTCTAACTTGCACCAAAATGAAAAACAGTCACACTACAGCATCTCAACAGGTTTGCTAATGTTAGCCTGTTCAGAAGTGTTTTCCAGCCCTGACTCTTACTTTAAACTACCACTGAACAATAGAAAAGTAAAACACAACCAGCAGATGGACAAAAGGTCTAACAATATATTTTGGCCAACAAGAACCACAAAATGTTGCGATGAGATGTTTAATAACTACGCTGGATTTCTGTACTTAAGGTGGCCATGCCCAGGCTAGACAGTATTTGGAAAGATAACCTGAAGGCCCTATCTGTTTCTATGAGCTCACAAGACAATGACATGTCATCACCGTCATTGAAGTAATACATTGATATACATACACAATCACATGGGTCAGGCCATGATCCTAAACCATCCTTGAGGTAAAAAAATTGCCATACGTATCAAGTCAGCTTATCAAGCTACTCATACGCTAGTACTACTTTCTGTCTGGATGGTTGGCTGCACCTTGCCAAGTTGTGTTCTTTTGCAAAATGATGCAATTTTCAATACGCAGTACAACTGCAACCAACCTACTCTAATAACTGTAACGCAATCATACATGTCAAGAGTGTTAATCCAGCAAATAAGCCAAATTTCTGTCTGCATGGTTGGCTGCACCTTGCCAAGTTGTGTTCTTTTGCAAAATGATGCAATTTTCAATACGCAGTACAACTGCAACCAACCTACTCTAATAACCGTAACGTGATCATACATGTCAAGAGTGTCAATCCAGCAAATAAGCCAAATTTCTTGGGCTAGACGAACAGTTTTCCAGTCAAACAATTTAGATATAGATGATGAAACAAATCAAACTGACTTACAGTGAGGAGGTGGCATGACTGGAGGGAAAGAACCCAATGATCCAGTACCATAATCTACAAGTGTTCTCTGAGCTTCCAACTCCCGTTGAACTAATTTACCATATCCACCCCTACGTATAACTTATTAAGGAAACTAAAAGGCAAAAATTTTCAGTTATAATTTCATAATCTGAGAAAAAAAAAAAAGCACCACAGGGGAATAAGGGCAAAAATTTTCAGCTATAATTTCATAATCTAAGGAAAAAAAATGCACCGTAGGGGAATCAATATTATAAAAATTCAAAGAGCTGAAGAAAAACTTTGCAGACATTCCAAAGTGGCAAAAGGATATCTGGATCATAATCAGTACGATATTCATCGCGAACCTGTACAACAGAGAAAATATTGATTTAAAAACACTTAGAAAGGTAGATTTGGCTAATTAAAGGAAGGCAGAATCATCCACCTGCCCACCACTTCGCCCTCGGCCCCATTGCCTTCCTTCTTGGAATCCCCAATCAAAATCCACACGAATAGGACGATCATCAAGAATAGTCCCGCTTATATATTTTACAGCATCCTCAGTATCTTCTCGAGAATAGAATCTGTTAAAATGGGCATAGAGATTAAAGTCTAACTCTCAGAAAGAAAAGTAACTGTATCATCTAACCATTCTTCTTGACAAAGGGTACTCAGAAATGATCAAGGAAACCATATACAATCAACTAAGCATGAAACATGAAAGACAAAAAAAAAATCAAACAATTCAGTGCAGTTCAAGAAAATACAATGTTTGCCATCCCAATCGTGAAGCACATCAACAATGGGGGTATAAGGACTCTCAAAAATTTAAAAGAAAATAATCAGAAACTAGGATTTATACAAGTACAGAAAAGAACTATAAGTAGCTTTTTAACAAAATGAAATAAATAATCCATCTTATGTGCAAAGCATCTCCCGAGAAAGAATGTTTATGCAGTCAATCAGCAGAGAAGACAGTTCTACGCATGTATACACAGTGCTACCCACCAATAAGCATGATATTCATGTTCGACAAGGTGAGACCAAAATCAAGCGCCGGATCCCAATCAAAAGAGTTCATCTAAATGATTATCTCGCTATTTGATTTTGATCCTGTGGTTAATGAGAATTAACTTCATGGTAACCGGTGGGTAGGAGATTGTGTAGTCTTGTGCAAGTACAGATATAACTTAAATAGAGGGTCACATTTCTAACATAGAGATGAAGGCTGAAGTTACTCTGCAAAATTGACTCTTATAACCCCTAGACTGTTTCCTTTTACTATGTTAAGAATATGAATGAGAATGCAGACTTACAGGACAAAACAAAAGCCACAAGGCGTTTTTGTATTCTTATCCAAGCCCATAATTATCTTCTTAATTTCTCCAGCACGAGAGAAAAGCTCATAAACTTGCTCTTCTGTTGTATAAAAAGACATATTCCCAATATAAACAGTCGTTGATGCCAGAAGTGCTTGTTCAAATTCCTCTTGCGATCCAGGAAATCTTCTATCCCGATATTGTGAAAGCTTGGCTTGATCCTAAACAAAATAGTGAAAAAGAAAAAAGATGATGTAATTATAATATGCATGCTGGCGAACAAAGGATAAGCAGTAAATATCATCAGCCATTCAGCTTCCAATGCGGGAGTCGATGAAGCGTATAATAATCTGGCAGTTTTTATCAGTTATCTTTTTAGTTTGCACCTATTACAAGTGGTCAGACTGTCCAATTTTCTCTATCGGTTAAGAATATACAGAAATTGATCTATGACATTATGTATGAATCTCACTCAAACTTTTCAGGTATATGAATAGCGCATGGTAGATAAGAACAAAATATATACAATTTCTCTTAAGCTTATACTATATACAGTTATTTTTAAATATCTGCTAAGAATAGCTGTCACTTTCACACACCAATTGGTTTGAGACAATAGGACCCAACTTCTGTGCTCACACATTTTAAGAGAAGAAAATGGCACAGACTGGTTGGGGATATAATAGATATGACATAGAGAAGTTTAGAGTCATAATAGATATGCAATGTTCTTCAGCTTGTTCAGAAACTCATTGAAACATCACTGTTAAAGTTGTTTACTAAATTTTTTACTGAAATTTATTCCTATAAAAACAAAAAGAACACCCCAACATCTTTGACTTGCCAGGACTAAAAGAAGAAATTTGGAAATTCCATTTTACGCTGGTTCTCATATAACTTCTGACATCATCTCGCGCACAACAAAAATTTTCTTTACTTCTGTTCTCTTCAATATTATCTCTACTTCCCACATTACAATAACTGAAAGTAAGAAAGACACCTAAACCAAGAAGACAACTGTTTATGTGACCATGTAGTACTTGCAAACAAACTCATAAGAATTTTCACTCCACCAATTAAAAGTGCCACCCGAGAATAGCTTACCTTGAATAAGGAAGCCATCACAGAGCTTGACTCCAACAGAAATCACTGAACCAAAAGTCGAAGAATAAGCTCCAGAACTTGTCGAATCTGAACCAGAAACAGGAAACCCACAACATTAATAGCGTGAAAATGACAACTAGCAAGGTATACGAGGTGAATGAAAGATATAAAGGAATGTTATTACAGGACAAAGTGTTGCTTGAAGCTCGTTCACGTTTTTTATTGAAGCAATTTATGAAAAAGCCCACACAAATTTAAACCTTGCTAAGACACAATGTAAAAGCAGAGAGCAAGAGAATATGAATTGGCACATGAGATTAGCTACAATGCAGAAACAAAATCGACTAGCTATCTGAAAAATTGGCTTAAAACCCTAAAACAGTAGAGCAGAACAGTATAAATAATAGCAGCAGTAGAGAAGCCCTAGAAATTTTAATGGAAAGAGAGGGGGAGAGAGAGTTTGAGGGAGGAAATAGTACCGGGAGTGAAGGTTTTGGCCCTGGAAGCAGCGCCAGTATTTCTCCCCTTCCAAGTCTTGATAGAAAAGGGGTTTCGGTTTTGGGGTTCAGCCCTGACTAATACCCGCTCCGTTTCAGACCCAAAACAGATACCCGCTTCCTTTTTCCTGTTTTTTCTTTTTTTGGGTAAAAGGGTCCTTCTGTTTTTTCTTTTTTCTTTTTTCTTTTTTTGGTAAATGAAATATTTCATTAAGAGGCAAGGCCCTAGCAAAGGGTCTTTCTAGAACTGAAAACCGGCAAATTACATCGAACCGAACTGATATTTGCCGTGTTGGTGGTTTCAGTTAGAATCAAATTGATAATAATTGAATTAAACCGGGCCAATGACATAGAAGGCCACTTTTATTAACTAATATTCTCTATGCCACTTTTGTTTTTAATAAAATCATATCAATTTATTATTAATCTCAAGCCATAATTGGTTATTACATACCCTCCATCTGCTATCAATGGACACATAAAAAGTTTGTGGTGGTATCACAACGATATATAGACTAGATCCACTCATTCGACAATTAAATACTCAGTTAAAAGCATATAAAATATGTAAACACTACAACATAGTAAATATGCAAAGCAACCAAGACTCACTAACACCTACAAAAACTAACAAGCATAGCTCCCTACACAAGCAGAGAATTATTAGCAAAAAAAAAAAAAGCAACTAATTAAAATAGCAGCCCAAGCCCAAAAGATAGCCAAACCCTAGGCCCAACAACAGCCCAGTCTCATTCTAGTCTTCACAACTTAGTCAGAAACGTAGTCCGCCGCAGTCACGCCACGCCACGAGTCACCGCCATGATTCACCACGAGACCCGCAGTCCTGCTTCAAGGAATCATCACCACCTCCGCGCTCCACCACCTTGAGGACAAGCAACAGCCTACAAAGCAACCAAACCCTAACCCAAATAGGGTAAGGATCCTCTGCATCTAAGCTGCCAACTAACTTCATCGACAATGCCCTCACTATCGCCACCACTCCACGTCGCCTTTGGCATCTCTGTTAAAGTTGTACACATACGCCAAGACACAAAGTTGCCTCGACCAGAATAAAACTAACCAAAACGTTAAGCAAAGCAATCTCAAAGGACAAAAGACTCTAAATTATCGTCTCCCGTCCAGTAGCATCACAATGTCGACAAGGTGACGTCAGAGCACCACCGGACGAGAAGGATCACACAGAAGTCGCCTCCTATCTTTGGCTTTAGTCTTCAGAGAAAGACGTAAGAAAGTGCAACGAATGATTTATTGAACAATAAGAGGTTGGTGAGTCATTTTTTAGTCACTTAATCTTTTTCTCCCTCATAAAGCCATCAAAATATAAGATATTTACAGCGTTCTAATTCTCTCTACTACTCTTCTCTTCTCCTTGAACCCTAGTCGACTTATGGCTTCCAAACGGTGCTCGTCTGCCTGTGGCCAGCTTCAGCGCCGACCTAGTCGCGCTGCTGTCGTTTGCTATTGCCGGACGGGGGTTTGGTATAGGGCTTGGTTCCCTAGGATAACTTGGCTCAATGGCGACACGATAGGCGTCTTTGTTCTAGTTGCTGCATCGTCGGATCTGATTTGTGGACACCGACAGCGAAGCAATGCAGACTTGTTGGTTCTTGGCAGCAGCGGCAACAAGCTTCATTGATGGAGTCTAGAGGCGGTGTGGAGGTAGGGATCTTACCCGAGTGTGTATAGGGTCTGGTTGGCTTGTCTAGGTCGTCGTTAGTCTTCTAGGTGCTGGAGGCTACGTGGCTGGCAGGGTGGCAGGTTGTGGCAGCTCAGGTTGCACTGAGAAGTGGAGGTGATGTGCGACGGACTGCACGGTTGTAGTGATTGGAATAAACCTAGGCCTTGGTGTTCGGCTTAGGGTTTTGGTTTGTCTTATGGGCTTTGGATTGCTCCTTTGGGCATGTTGGGTCAATATTCAATTATTTTTTATTTCTAATAATTCCTTATTTGTATCGGGATCTATGCTTGTTAGTTTTAATAACCGTCAAGGAGTCTTAGACTCCGTTTGGGATTGCTTGGCTTTTAAAAAAATCAGCTTTTGTTCAAAATTTTAGATTTTATTGTGTTTGGTAAATATATAAAAAGCAGCTTTAATTGAAAGTTATATATCACTTGCAGCAGATTTTAGAAGCAGCCTAGAGGTTGCTTTTAGAACATGTATTCAAGTCTCCCTCAAATAACCACATGACCCTTGACCTCTACTTCCAGTATGTATATTCTGGCATAAAAAGATCATTCAACCTAGCTTGTAGCATAACCTCTCATCCTCAGAATGAACTGTCATAGAACTCTACCAATATCTTTCTTATTGTTTTAATTTCATATTTCAGTTTGCCAAATTTTCCTTTGCTCCACTCTAATAGAATCCTTCGTGAATTATCAATTCTATTGTAAGGGCTAGTTTGGGATTGCTATGACTTTTAAAAAAAACTGGTGCTGCTGTGTTGTGAGAATAATCAGCTGTGAATTAAAACAGTTTCGTGTTTGGTAAATAATATTTTTAAAAGTGTTGTCAGTACATAAAACAACTGCAGAGTGTGTTTTGATCAATAGCAGCTTCTAAAAGCAACCTCTGGGCTGCTTCTAAAATCTGCTGCCAATGACCTATAACTTTCAATTAAAGCTGCTTTTTATTTATTTACCAAACACAAAATAATCTAAAATTTTGAACAAAAGCTGATTTTTTTAAAAGCGTAGCAATCCCAAATGGAGCCTAAAACTTCACAAATGGATCCCCACCCGAGACACCTTCCCAACCTTGTCTTACTTTCGAAGCACACTCATCATCAAGCAACCAGGCTCTACAAAACAGAGTCTCCTTTCTTTCTTCTTTTTCCTCGGCTTGCACGTTCGAACCTCCAACAAGATGGGTAGATGATCCAATTTTGATGGGGCACTTCGTGGCGAGTTCCTTTGTAATATTGTAAGTCCGAGTTAATGAAGTGTTCTCGTTTTTTCTTAAAATCAATTAAAAAAGAAGTTTAGATAACAATTTCTCTTATTTATTTGACCAATTGATTAAACGACGTGGCACTTACATAGCCTTTGATTATTTTTTTTGAACGGCCTAGATAATCCCAACACATCCGACTGTAGAATCCAACCACACCCGAACACGCCCTCTTAAAGCCCAAGGTTTAGGGGGGGCTCTGGGTGTTTAGCCACTTCAAAGTCTCCGAATCTTTACACTACTACTTGAACCCCTAAAACCCTCTGAAATGGCCGCCTCAACCGCCGCCAGATCCATTTTCCGGTCCTGCGCCGGCCGAAGCTGCGCCTCAGCGGCACGGTTCGCCACTGAAGCGAAAGCTGCTCGCTCACCGTTTCGCATCGGAGCCAAGCAACCTACATCATCCCCCGCTCTCAGGTATACACACTCTTTACTCAATCTTCGTTTCTGCAAGCAAAGTAGATTAGAGTACGTTTTCTATTAGCATTCAAAGGATTTTGTGAAATTGGATGTGATTTGTGGTTGCTGCTGTAGGTGTCCTGTTGAATTGAGCTTCTGTGTGGAGTCGATGCTGCCCTACCACACTGCCACGGCTTCGGCTTTGATGACTTCCATGCTTTCCATCACTCGCCGCAGTTACGGTTGGCTTCCAGAAGGTGATTTTCTTAACTTTATTTACTCAATTTTTGTGTGTGTGTGTGTTTCAAATTTATTTTGGAATGAGTGATTGTTCTGGTGGTGATGAATGTTAAAAGTTCCTATTTGTTATGCTTATGTTGTGCCCTGGCGACTGCTGCATTGTTTGGAGTTCCAATTCTAGTGTCAAAGTAGACTTTTTGGTGCAACAGGAATTATAAGAATTAAGTTTCGTGAAGACAATGGTTAGGAGTGAGGAGTCCTTTCCAATGTGAGGTTTTCTGTGTGAGGGCTTGAACCCAATTTCAAAATCCAACTTGTATATAATGTAAAATTCCTTCCTTTTTATTTTTCTTTTAGCTTGGTAAAACTAACAAATGACCATGGACTGGACAAATGGGGTGGGACTACTTATCTCATTAGGCAATTGCTTCATCCCTCAAATGCTAAATCTTCTTCTTGATCCTCCTCCTGCTAGGATGTTCTGAGATTTGCATATTTTGTGTGTTAAGCAGTCTTGTTTCATTATGTTCATCAAAGACGTAGTTGTGTTTGTCGGCTGCCTAACCAATGCATTTTCATTCTTGAATTAGGTATCTAGCGAACACTTGTAGGGTCCCTTGATGTCGTTGTCTTCCTTCTAATTTTCTGGTAAGATAGTGGTTAATTTTGCTGGGTATCAGATGTGGATATTTTGGATTTAGGATTGTGAGCACCTAGTCATATCACATGCATTTCTTCTTTAATACGGGATGTAGGCTTTCATTTGAATTTGTTAGGTAGTGATAACTGAATGTGGTGGTTGAAATTCATGCCCTTTCTCTCCAGAATTACTGGTTCACTTTCTTTCTTAATAACTAAGTGAATCCCCCCCCCCCCCCCCCCCTCTTTTTTTTAGTGAAAACGGTACAAAAGAACCTCTTTTTATTGTTGTAGGCCAAGACAAGACTAGATGAAGATCAAGAAGCGAAGTTGGAGTGACATTGATTTTTAACTTTCGAGCTTTCAAATTTGTAGGGCTGCTATCATCCTAATGTATTTCAGAACATTTCTGTTCTTTACTACATCTGTAATTCTTGTTCTTAAAAACTCCTGATATAGTTCATCAAATGTGTTGAATTCTCTAATAAAACAAGTGGCAATTTTTTTTTGTGGTTGAAGCTTTTAAGGGCTTGTTACTACTGTTAGAGAGAAGTGTTGTTGTTTAATGTTAAGATTATCAAGAATTTTCTTAGTTAAAGATGTCTTTCTGTTCCCCTCTTTACTGTTCTTCTCTCACCTCTCTTTTGTTCTATTTGACTTGAAAATGCTAACTCAAGGTTGATATCTAAGATGTTTCCTTATATCCCCCATTTAAATTGAATTTGAAAATGTCATTCCACTCGGATCATAAAGTTAGTGTACTGATCACTTTTATTTAATCAGCTTGCAATGATGATGTGTGATGAATGTTTCAAGGATTCAAGGAAGTTTTATGTACTTTATCTTCAGTCTAAGGCAGTGACTGCTGGTAATATAGGAGTTTTGACTGAGCTGCAGAAGAGACAAGTTGCATGTCCTGAGATTTTAAACTTGGATCAACTAGTAGACTTTTGTTACTTTTCTGCAGGCATAAATATAATTTCTTCTTTTTCTTCCTGTTTTGAGACACTCAATATGTATCCCATAGACTTAATAAGTCGTCATTTGTGTGTCACATTATTTAGTTTCCTTTGCAATGATGTTTATGACCAAAGATTGATGCTAATATTGTATTCAATCAGCTTGCAATAATGATGCATGATCAATTTCCAATGAGTCCAGTAGAAGTTTTGTTCAAAGTTCATGCACTTGAAGAGAAAGAGACTTGGAAGCCTTAATGAGATGCATACTTACAGGACTCTAAACTGAAAATAAGCCGTTGCTGTTGTTTCTAGTTAATTGTTTTCCTTTTTTTTTTTTTTTGGATTAGTCTAAACACCATGAGGATTGAGATGTAAAATTGGTATGCCTACGGTATCTACATATATATCATCTTCTCTACAATGTTGTCATTTTTGTTATCTTGGTATAAGGCAGCTTCGTGTATCTAGCTTTTGTTTCGTAAAAGTAAACACAATTGCATTTGTGGCAGTGAGGTGTTATAGCTTCTGATATGGTTGATTTAGAAAAGGTTCTTACATGTTGGAGTTCAAGCCAAAGCTCTTACAGCCAAACTCTTCTTATATGTCAGCCCTTGCACTTTTTAGTGTGAGAGTATAGTCACCTAGTTGAGTTTGAGTTCACAGGATTTTGGTTCATAATATAGAAAGTTGCAAAGGTTGATAGGGACAATGAGCTGACACTTTGAGTTCACTTCCCCATTTTTCCTCTTCCTTTATGGTTTTGCCATGTCCCTTTAAGATTTCCCCAGTAAGCTGACATTTAATTCTTCCTTTTCAATCTGTGCGCAGATTCTTGATGAATGCAGATCCATCCCTTCCATTCCTGAGCTGACTTCAAACATCATCCATTTCATTTGATCACCTTTTGTAATAGAGCAGCAAAGACGTTCTACACTCATCACACATACATTATGTTTCCCTCCTGTCTAGTTTTCTCTTGCTTGCATTCCTCTTGAAATTGGGGTGCAGTCAATGCTTGCATTTCTCTGTTTGACCACATTAACAAACGCATAGTTAGTTTAATGGCAGTTTACTGCTGCATGTAACAGTGGTTATTTAATGGAAAAATGTGGTTTAGGCATAGTTCTTAGTGCTCGGAGTCTTTATTCTTATGTTTTTGTGGGTCAAGACCTTTGAATAATGATCAAGATCTCTTCCATCACCATGTGCTCATTTCTGTAGGGATATTAGGCAATATGTGAATAGGGTTTCAGCTTTGAAGCTTATTGTTCTGAGTTTTGTGGACCTTAATGATAGATGAGCCCGCTTGAGTAAAAGTCTGAAGTTATTTGGATTTTTTTTCCTTCTTGAATCTGAATCTATTGCTACCATCTTTAAATTTTGAATAACGGATACGGAAATCTGGGAAATGCCATAATGAGACTGTACTGCTAGTTAAGCTCAACAAATATCTAAACACACCCGAGGCTAAAACTTTAAGAATATTTGAACCTTTACCACTAAATCACACCCAACAGCAGCAACTGCCGGCAGACCAGCTGGTGGCTGTTACTCTATACAACCTCTATACTACTGTATAGGATAAAGTCTACAAGCATATGCAAAATAATCTGCCATTATTATGCTAGTCATGCCAATCTTTACTTCCTTTGCTGCTATCAGTTTGAGCCAAAGCTTAGAGTACCCCATTCTGGTTGCCCGCATTGGGACAGAGAATGTGGGTTGGGGCAGAGTCTAGGCACAAGGCAGAGGGAGCTGAGTGTTAGCCAGTCGATGATTTTACAATTCCAGGCACGTTCAGACATTTGATCACTTCAATCAGAGGCTCTATTACATATTTATGTTTGGAAGATAACATAGTGGAGAAAGCATGAGCATGCTCAATAAAAAACTCTTAGTTGTGTTCAGCTCAATAAAATTCTTAGTTGTGTTCACTATCTTTGGCGAACAGGATTGAGTGAAACACTGGCATGTTTGAGTTTGGAGTTTGCTTAATGCCTGTAACTGATCAACATCTCAGACTCCTTTTTGTAATAACATGGTTGTTCTAATACATATGAAGATCTTAGATGAATCCTTGCTGCAAATTTGAAATTGGTCCCGAAACCTGGTTGTAACTTAAAAGGGAGCTGTCAAAACTCAAGAAGATATGCATTGCTTGCAGCTGCAATTGTCTTTTAGGAAATTGCAACACCCGCTATGGTTCATACAAATTGTTGCAAGCAAACAGATATAATGTACAAGATAGGATTATTCTTGAACATATATGACCACACTTTTTCCAAGTCATAATATTAGCATCCGAAAACTCACTAGCAAATAACAAGAGTGAAAATATCTTCAGGAAAACAGGAGAAGAACCACATATCAGCTGTAGTATCCCAGGAACACCAATCTAACCTTTGATTGCTACTAACTCACTAATATCCACTCTCACAATATACCCATCACTCAGTCTTCCATCAAATTAGCTTTTCTGATCTGTTTCCGCAACACTAACTAATTCATACTCGACAAGAGAAAGATTGTTGGCCTCCTTGACTTCAAAGCTGGCTGGTTCTGTGACTTCAACACGACCCCATTTATCAACTGCAAGCCTCATAGTCCCCTTGAACATGTCAATCTTTGCATTGCGCAGGATCACAGTGGTGCCGGGCTTCATAATGTCAACTGCACATATAACCCAAAACGTAAGCTCAACAATCACTTTACAGTTCTATCAAAACACACTCCATATATAGTCCACTTTAATCATACACACTCCCAAAATACTCCAATATTCCGTACGATACAAATGCTCCACAATCCTATTATCATATCAACCACACCCACAAGGCCACAACACAACAATCCAACACCCTACAATGGTGATATAATATGTACAAAGACACATTTAGCAATCAATCATGTGCATAGTTAATCAAGTCGGTCCGAAAACAACAACAACAATATCAGAGATCCATAACTTTCATGCTATAAACTCCCTAGAAACACAGATCTGAAGATCCACCACACAGATTAACACATAGAGAGAAAGGTTGAACAAAGCCAGAAGACCATTTCCCTAAAAGGCTTAAGAAGGCAGCGATACTGTACCTTGGTCATTGCGAGCAGTGAAGACAATGGTGCCAGTCTCATCGCCGACGAGGCACTCAGCGATCCGAGGGGGCTGAAGAGGGCGAGAGGAGAGGGAGGATCGGGCGCCGGCGTTCTTGGAGGTGACCTTGACCGGATTGGAGCTGACGACCTTGACGGTGAGGGTGTGGCCGCTCGTCCCTGGCTGAATCTCCTCCACCTTTATGAACACCGGCTTTCTCTTCGCCGTCACCGTCGCCCCTGACGCGTTCGCTGTCGCCGTTGCCATTGGGATTTGAGAGAGAGAGAGAGAGTGAGATTCCTACGCCTTTGGCCTTTGGGTTTTCGCGAGCGAGAGAGCTGATTCTGAGAGAAACCCTAACCCTAGCTCGCTCCAATTTGGGGAGTATTTGAGGTCGGCCTTTGCTACCGGGCCTCTCTCTTTTTCCAGTTCGGCCCATATTCCAAGTTGGATAATTTCTAATGCTTCTTTTCAGTTTTACCGTTTCCAAGGGGTGGGTAGCTGTTTTGGTTTTTACGTTACGTGTAAGGATATATTGGTAATTTTATTTATTTATTTTACATTAGTATTCGATTTTATTTTCTGAGAAATTATTTTATTAGCATTCGATTATAATAAGCCTCCTCCCAAGTTTGAGGAATCGAAGCAGAGAGGAGAGGAAGAAGGACAAGCATCTCACTCACTGAGTTGGGTTCTGCGTAAATCTATTGCTTGGTCTTGAGGTATGAGTCCAACTGTTTCAGTTCAATTCAACTCTCTTTATTATTAAGTGTGAGAATGCGGTCTATTTGCTAGTTGTTGGGAATTGGAGAGTCTAAAATTCTTGATTGTTGTGTTGTTGTTACTTTTCACTGAACAAGGTGCCAAAAGAAATAGTGTCCGATTTTTGGGTTCTGCAACTTCGAAATTTTTGTGTACCAAGTGGGTTCTTAATCTATCTGCATTTTGTTTCCGAGCAATTGAAAACAGTATCATGAAAGCAGTACTGCTAAGTGATGTTTTTTGCTGTTTGTCTTATAAGCTTGAACTTTTTTACATTCTCTAGTAGGTTCTTGATATTATGACTATAATCATGATGGTCGTGCTGAATCATACTTGAAGAACAAGGGTGTTGCAATATATTCATTTGAATTTGTGGTTTCAGGCATGATTTTGTGATTTCAATCAGTACAACATTTATGCTCTGTCGTCGAAAGATTATTGTGGTTCCTCAGTTCCTGACAAGTTAGCAAGGTCTGCAGTTAATTTTATTTAGACGTTATCTCCTTCATGTCATGTACAGATCATGATGTGGATAATTAACTGGGCATTATGTTCTAAAAGAAAATAGGTGTTGAAAAGAGTATCAATAGGTGTTAAAGGGCAACCGTTAACACCCAGACTAGCTAAAACCTGATTTAAACCTACTAAAACCCAACCCATTGCCAGGTCTAGAGTTACAATGATCAAATCAATATCCTTTTTGGTTTTTTATAAAAAATTTATTAACTTGTGCAGGTGAATTGGTTTAGCACAGACAGACAGAAGCAAAATATAGCCATCACTGTCAGTCTCATTCCTATGCAAAACCAAAACACTTTATTGCTGCGTACTCTAAACCACCACAGACGTCTCCTGCACTGCACACAATCCCAATCCCAACTCTTTCGCAGACCAATTAGACCAAGCACATGCATATCGCTGATAAAGCAATGCAACACCCTTCAGTCCCTCAAAGCTGTCCATGCCTCTATCCTCAGAACCTACCTTCACTTCAATATCTTCTTTTGCACCAACCTCATTGCCCACTATGCCTCTTTGGGATCAACCTCTCACGCCTATACCCTCTTCTCTGCCTTCTCTTCCTCTGACGTTTTTCTTTGGAATGTAATGATCAAAGGCTTTGTTGACAATGGCCTGTACAACAGAGCCATTGCTTTGTATAGTCAAATGTGGGAATTGGGTGTTCACCCGGATCACTTTACATTCCCTTTTGTTCTTAAGGCTTGTGGTTATGTTTGTGATCATAAGGTTGGTGTAAAGGTTCATGGAGATGTGATTCAATGTGGTTATGCGGCAGATTTGTTTGTAGGCAATTCACTCATTGCACTTTATGGTAAACTGGGGCAGATCGAGGCTGCAAGAAAGGTGTTTGATAAAATTCCTGACCGTACTGTGGTTTCCTGGAGTTCAATGATTGGCGCGTATGCGCAAAATGGGCATTTTGAGGAAGGATTATTTTTGTTTGTGATGATGTTGAATGACAGATTGAGACCCAACAGGGCTGCAATTTTGAATGTGATGGCTTGTGTTTTAAGAAGCAAGGAGGCTGATGAGGTTTGTGCAGTCTTGATAGATAATGGACTTCAGTTTGATAGATCTGTTCAAAATGCTGCAATGCAGATGTATGCACGCTGCGGAAGAATTGATGTTGCTCGAGGTTTCTTTGATGGAATCATTGATAAAGACTTGGTGAGTTGGGCATCCATGATTGAAGCATATGCGCAAGTTAATTTGCCTCTTGAAGCCTTGGAGCTCTTTAAAAGTATGATGGTGCAAAGGATTCGCCCTGATTTGGTGGCACTTTTGAGTGTGATTCGCACTTGTTCAAATCTAGCATCATATAAGCAAGCACGCTGGATTCACGGAGTTGTTATTCGTTCCTTTTTTGGGCACCATGTCACGCTTGAAACTTCTCTAGTTGATCTATATGTAAAATGTGGAAGTTTGGTATATGCTAGAAAAGTTTTTGATAAGATGCAAGAAAGAAATATAATATCGTGGAGCACCATGATTTCAGGATATGGGATGCATGGTCATGGAAGAGAAGCAGTCAACCTCTTTCATCAGATGAAGGCTCTAACAAAACCAGACCACGTTGCATTTCTATCAGTGTTGTCGGCATGCAGTCATGGTGGTTTGATTGCCGAAGGATGGGACTGCTTCAATTCTATGGGTAGGGATTTTCACATCACACCAAGACCCGAACATTATGCATGTATGGTTGATCTGTTGGGTCGATCTGGTCGACTGAATGAAGCCTTTGAGTTTATTGAGAGAATGCCAGTAAGGCCAGATGCTGGTGTTTGGGGAGCACTTCTCGGGGCATGTAGAATTCATTCAAACATAGAACTGGCAAAAACTGCTGCAAAGAATTTATTTGAATTGGATGCGGAGAACCCAGGTCGATATGTCCTCATGTCCAATATTTATGCATCTTCTGGTAAACAGAAGGATGCTGATAAAATTAGAGATTTAATGAAACAAAGAGGAGTGAGGAAGGTTGCTGGTCATACTGGTATAGAGATTAGAAACAAGGTCTACACATTTGTGGCTGGAGACAAGTCACATGCTCAATCTGATTTAATCTATTCAGAGTTGGAGAAAGTTATAAACAGGATTCGGCAAGAAGGTTACAGGCCGGATTTGAACTTTGTATTGCACGATGTGGAGGAAGAGATGAAGGAAACAATGTTGTATGTGCATAGTGAGAAGCTTGCAATAGTTTTTGGACTTTTAAATTCAGGACCAGGAAGTGTTATTAGAATTAATAAGAATCTTAGAGTCTGTGGGGATTGTCATACAGCTTCCAAGTTTATCTCTAAGGTTATGGGAAGGGAAATTGTAATGAGAGATGCTCATAGATTCCACCATTTCAATAATGGTGCATGCTCTTGTGGGGATTATTGGTGACATTGTCATAGAAGGTCAATATCTGGTCCACAAACTCTCAATAATATTACAACATTGCTGGTCACAACATCTGGTACCCTCATTACCATCTGTTTTGTTGTCGTTAAATCTTGATTTATTTTCTCTTTCAACCCGGAGAACATAAAGCGCTGGTGATGAGTGTGCAACGCTAATCCTATAATCACGACCAAGTAAATCATCGACCTGTTCATGAATTATCAGGTGCATATCTCTCACTGCTCCGCCCATTTTGGTCTGTAATAATTTATTTAGGTTCTTGTAGCATGTCTGATTTCTTTCACTGTTGTCAAATGGGTCTTCTTGTGTGTCTCTGAATCTTGTGAAGATAAAAGTCAAGAAATACATGTTTTAGTGCCTCTGTAGATGTATCCTAAAAGCTTTTGGGAAAAATAGTAAACCAAACTTTATAACGGTAATCAAAGTAGGGATCTCAAATTCAGACAGCTATTGGTTGCTACATTTGTTAGTGCACAAGTAATGCTGGCTTGGCCAGTTTACCTGTGATATGTGGTCTTGGTATGGAATTTATCAACATTCATTCTTATTATTGGTGCAGGAAGAGTTCGTGACACTCTTTCACACCATCTAGTTCATCAACTGGTGGTTCTTCCAGAAAACTGGATTTTCATGTGTAAAGACAAATGAGCTTTTGTAATCCAGTCTGGTATGCATTCCTTTATTTATCCGGTTAATTGGCAGTTCTGTCTTAAAAAGTTTGAAACTGAAGTTTAGAACTTCATCTTATTTTCCAGTGGGACTTGTCCAGTTGCCAAGTGCTTCCACGTAATGACAATTATGTTATTGCTGTGCTGTATCAGGAATGATTTTGATCTGTCATCGAAAAAAAACAAATGATTTTGATCCTGGTAGTGCCTTAAACTTCTATGTGGAAAAATATGTGGAATTTGGAGGTGATACATTCTTGAAAATGACCGTTTAAATTCAATGTCATTTTCAAATTTCCAAAAGAATAAACTGCAAGAAAAGAACAAGAGCACGCTTACAGCCATTGCCACTACCAACTACAATGTCTTTTCCGACCTGCATGACTACCAGCGTCACAATCCCTCCCCTGCCAAAGCTACTTTTCCCTACTGTTGTCACTGCTTTTGCATTTATTCTGAGTTTGGTTTGAACAATGTCTATTTTACATTGAACGCTAAATTATCTTCATTTTGTTTCAGATTGTAGTAAGCCGACTCCTAGACTCACTGTTGCAAATGCTCCCCATGCTATTGGCACATTATCAGTAGCCTCATTGAAGAAGGACGACTAATATTGGCTCCTGCAGTGATGACAAGACAAATATTGGCTCCTGCAATGACAACATTGCTCAGGCCTCAGGCCAAGATAGTTGTATGCATATCCCAAATTGAATCAGAGTTGGGGGAGCCTCTTCCTCAGTTTGTTTGTCGTGGGTGTTTGAGCCGTAGTTTTGGCAGTGTTAACCTGTGAAAAGAACTGTTCTGGCTAGTGTATACCAGTTTATCACAAATTATATATGGCCAATCGACTTGCACAATTTACATCTCGGATTCAGAAATGTGGAGTCTTTCATCATTGTATACATAATTAAATATTAGTCTCTTTTATCAAAAAAAATAAAAATAAATAAATATTAGTCTCTTAAAACATATTTACGCGTGTGTAAATTGGCTTTCTGTTTTATTTATTTATTTTCTTTTTTAAAATCTTGAAACAATATGGCCTGGCAAACAGGTGGGTTTAATTTGTAGCTTAACCAGTTGTATGTGTTTAACCTCACGGGTTGAGTCTCATGTCACCGAGTGACGTTAAATCTCATAAAACGGACTAAACAACATATTTGTTTTAAGGGGTGGTTAATTAATTTGTACTCAGTTGTGTATAATTATCATTGAATTTAAATTCAATGGTGGAAAATAATGAGTCAAATAAATGAAAATTCATTTAGAATGTTTTCATTATTTTTTTACATTTAAATTTAAATCAAAAGACAATTGAGTAAAACAAGCACGGCTGAGTATGAAATTAACCTAACCACTGCAAGTGTCCTTTGTTTCAAAGTTCAAATCACATGTGAAGGAACCTCTCGGTAGGCCTTAGATCCACCCACCTTCGTTTCTTTCTTTTTTTTTCAAAAAGGAAAAAAAAAAATGGGAAAAGCAGGAGATGATTTAAGCTTTTGGTAATGAATACCCATAGAGAATGGTTAAGGTCAGAAGCAATCAATTGGGTATTGAATCAGCTTTTCTTATCAGAAGGAAGCAATCAATTGGGTAATCTTCTTGCTTTTTCGGTCCCTATACGAACTGATTTCTGTACATAATATAACTATGTTCTTTTTATGTATACCTATGATTGATCTGACCTTCGGTCCCTAAATATGTCTCCTTCATTTGTAAACACTTTTTGACGTCTCTCTCTTTAAGGTTTTGATTTCATAGGATAGGTAATTCGATATTAAGTTTCTTGATGACAGTAGACTGAGTTGAGACACTAGCACTATTGATGTCATTCAGGTGATCTAGCCATGGTTTAGTTAGTTGTTTTACACAACAAGATGGGGAATTTTAATCAAGCTTTGCAGTAACAACATAGTTGGTTAAAGGATCTGTGGTTCTGTTCTGTGTATGAGTGTATCCAGTTGTTTAAGAGTTTCATTTGGTGTTGGTTGAGTTCCAGTTGCTTAAGAGTTTCTGCTGAAATTAATGCGTATAAATCATGAATGCATTTGTGCCTGCTATATTTGTCTCTTCCTTTTTGTTCATAAACCCAGTACGAAAGAACTTTGCTTGCACTTTGTTAATTAAAGCCTTTTTGGTCTTATGCATTGCTATCAGAACATTCATTCTTCTTTATAGTTATCATGCTCTGAACCATATTTAGCAGAGGATTCTGAGTTCTAAATTCTTAGAAGCTCTTTTATATAAGGTTCCTCTGGTACTATGTCTTTATGGATTCTGTATTACAATTTTGCTCCAAGAATATTTGAGGGAGTAGTACAATATAACCCTCCTAATGCCATATGCTCTTATTATTGAGTTATGAAATTTATGTGAAGAGAAAGGTTCATTATTTTTTGATGCACATCATTTTAGTTAACAAAAAAAAAAAAAAACAGAAGGGTCTGCTATCTGTTAGGTACAGCACGCTATGCATTACGTGAAAAGAAAAGAAAAATACAGACTGCCCGTTGTTGGCTGAGGAACTCTGGCTTAATTTATAATTGTACTGAGTCCATGGCACCTCTAATAAATTATAAATGAGTAGGCTAATCAGTATTTCACGCTAACTTTGATTTGTTTATTAGAATATAAGCCTGTGGTTGTTTAACAGTAAGTGTATTTAGGGATGATTTGCTGTCGATGCATACAGTACATAACCGACCACGTGATTTGGGATGTACTGATGATAATGATTGGATGATGGGTTTCAATGCCAGCTGTATTGTAGATGCAATCAGGAAGTCTGCATCTCGATTTAGTTTATGGCTTAGACGTGTCTTGCTCAACCGTTTGATATGATATTATATCCCATCTGGGTGGTAAGCAAGAAACAGATGTATGAGAAAGAATAACCGCTATATTTTTAAAGGTCAAGCTTAAGGCAGTATCTTTTTAATAAGATAAAGATTTATTTAACTACAGCTTTCTTTGGCTTTTACTTATTTTGTCATCAACAATACTTCTGAATTGAAGAAAATAGGAGGGATGGTTCTGTTTTACCTAGACTAAGTTTTTTTTTATTTTTTTCACTAATCAATAGGAATTTAATTGATTGTTGTGTTTTTGGTTTTTTTTTTTTTAATTGTATTGTTCATAGGTTGAGTCCGGTTTTTCATTTTTGTTGTCTGTTTTTAATTTGCAGGTAGTACATATTGAAGGGGGAGACATTTAGACTGGAAACAAAGAAAAGAGGTTTGTTGTTGTGCTGTAAATTGTATTGGTTGTTGTTTTGAATGGAAAATGTTGCCTTTTCCTATCTCTTTCATCACTGCTGTGGATGTTGTCTGTGTTTTGAAGACAAAGTATCTATAGATTTTGGGGTTAAATTAAATTAGTTTACTCATTTCTATGTTTTTTTGGTTTTGATTGAGTTCGCTGTTGTGGTTGCCTTTGAATTAATATGGATTTTGATATTTTAGGAGTATTGTTTGCGAGTCTGGGTTTTGAGCGATCAACTAGAAAAGGTTCAAGGTGAGGCTTTAATGGGTGGTTTCAAGACTTTCGTTTTTGACTGATATGGGTTTTGACGTTTTGAGTATTTTGTTTGTCTTGCAGTTTGCAATCTCCATGGTTGCTTGAAAAAATTACAAGGTAGAGTTTTGAGTTTTTTGTTGTTTAAAAATTGTTTGTTAACTCTAGAATAAAACTTGCTTGCCTAGGTCTTCTTCATATAAATATATGTGTGTGTGTGTAGATATTTTGCAGTTCAAAGCTTGTTTTTAACTTTTTTTTGCATATGGATCATTCACAAGTTGTTACCTAACAATAAGAATACTAAGTGATAGTATCTTGATGTTTTTTTTAAGCTTTTGCTTTTGGTTAGACTAACTTTCTGTTTAAGTTAGTTTTCGCAGCTTTATGATTAATTTTCAAATTTCATTGCTGTTTTGTTTAGGTTTTTTAAGTTCTATGCAAAGAAGTGTGTGCATTATTCTTCTGCCGCTGTTCCTGTGTACATTGTTTGGCATTATCTCAGTCTCTTATTCCTATTCAGGTATGTGCTTGATATAGAACTGATATGTTTATATTTGTATTCACTGTTTGTCCTGAAATTAATCTGCATTTTGAAGTCAGTTGTTAATTTACTTATCATATGTTTGTAGTCAGATTCATGCTCTGTTTATGTTAGTTAATGTAGAAGAAATAAACTACAATGCATTGTTTTCAGTTTGAACACTATAATTTTTTGGAATAAAATTAGATACTCATAGAAATGTATCATCTCATGATTGATTCTAAAGGTGTTAAAAATGATTGAAATCAGATAAAAAATTATACTATAGCGAAATGAATTTTAAAGTGAGTAATACTTTGCTTCTGTCCAACACATATTGGAAACGGTGTTTCCATCTAAAGCTGTTTATCACGATGCAACAAAATGTATTGGAAATGGTTTGTCCAACACATAGTTCGTCCATCTAAAGTGTTATCATATGGTTGGAAATCCTCTTTTGACTGATATTGGAAATGGTTTCATTCTGCAGATATTCAGGACAGCGTGCTGTCAACTTCTTTAGCTGTTTCGGGTTCAAATATAAAATTTTCAGGTTATTAATTTGTTTATAGTTATTAAATTTATTCTCTAATTTTTTTTTAATGCCTGCTTTTCAAATGCCTTACAACTCTTAAACTGTCCTGCCTTTTGTTGTGATCTTTAGTTACTGGTAGTTTGAATCAAATAAATATGCTGATTTACTGCAAGTGAAGAAAGTTTGAATGGAAAATTATATATCTATTATTTTAAGTAAACCTTAAAATATAAAGAGTAGAATTATATGGCTACAGCATTATCTAAGTTTTCAAAATTTGTAGTTCAAATAAGTGTTAAACTTAACCATGTGTGACTTTGGTTTTCTTTCAGCAATTATCGGTGAGAACAACAAAAAAGGAGCATATCTTCTCACTTTTGCTACTGTTCATCCAACTCAATTAGCAAGTGAGTGGCTTGACTACATATTTATATCTGTATATAACTACATATCTGTATATAACTATATTTAAATTGAGTTTTGCAGGCAATGGAAGTCTCGCTTTATATATAAACACTGAAGCCAAAGCAGCAACCAAGGCCTCTCCATTTCCAGTGTTATCACAGGAATATGGCTTTTTCCCCCGCAGCATCGCGCGGGCTACTTTCCTAGTATATATATATACTTAACCAGCTCACACTGGAACTGCCCCAATAAATTTGAAAAACTAGGGTTCCCAGTTGAATCTCCATCTATCAAAGCTTCCATTGCTCACGCTCACAGGTAAACAATCCATCTCTCCTTCTTTGTTTGTCTCTAAGCTTCGAATTCAGCAAAACCTATTTGCTTGCTTTTTGGGTTTCAATTTGGGGGTTTCGCGTTCCAAACCATGTCTCAGCTTCCCCCTTCAAATTTTAGAGATGCAGGTTTCGAAAGGGTCTAATAATACTCCTTTTTGAGCATATATATATATGCTGCTTTCATTTCGGTGATGCTCAATTTTCAGTGAAACTGTATTTGCAAGATGTTTAAGTTGAGGCTATTTAGTGTGAAGTAATTAGAGTCAAACTCAGTTTTAGCTTCAATAAAAAGATTAGGTACTCTCTTTCATTAGTGTGAATTACTAGTTGAAACTTTATAGTTATGTGAATTTTGTATATGATATACATGTATATGTTGTATATATAGCAATAGATCATAGTTATATACATGTTTAGCAAGAAGAGGATCCTGGTTTTTAACCTTCTTTAGGGAGCTTCAATCATGTACAGTATCATCATAAACGAGTCACGACCATTTCAGAAATGTATATCTCTGAGCGCCTAGATGTTCATTGTTATAATGTGATTCCCTTGCTTTTGCTTAGAGAGGAAACTAAAAAAAAAAAGAAAAAGGAAAAAGAAGTCAGCTGCATAACCAGTTCCTCCTGCAGATTCTGTACACCCATAGATTGGAAGCTCATAAAGGTCAATGGTCATAAATTATGACCTGTTCTCTGTCTTGATTGAGCTTCTTCAGTTCGGACCATTCTGTGAACTATTTGAAAAGTCTTATTGCCATTTCTGAGTTGGTGATTTTCTGTTTCAGCTGAAACTTTTTTGGGTTTTCATGGTGCGACTACCGTAATGAACCCATAAATATTTTCAACAGCTGAAGCTTATGTAGATCCAGAGGCAGATTGGTCACCATCCATGTTATTCTTGATCATCAGCTTGTTATGGCTTGACAAATGCCCCCCAGGGTGATTTGGTAATGTTTTATTGCAATCACACTGCATGATTTGGTGATCAATCATCAGTCTTTTGTTTTTTTTTTTGTTTTTGGTTTGAAGATGACCAATATTATTAATGTCCCCCATTACTCCTTCCAAGTTCACATTTCTTCTCTCCCTCTTCCCTCTTCCCGATGCTCGCAGAGACTTCTGGCAATCTGATTCGTCCTCTTCAATATTGCTGCTGTGATATTATTGTCCTACAAATCAAATCCCAGCTTCAAGTACTTTGCCACTTCTCTGGACCAAACCCACTAAAAAAAAAAAAAGTCGTTACCATTGCCATATTCATCAGCAGTAGACCATCTTTTCTAGTGCCTGGTTTTGTTAATGAGGTTATTGTTAGTACCCTTCTCCTCACACCGCCACACACCTCCTCAGGTCCTATTGGATATTGGGTTTGGGCAACATGATAATGTCATCAACAGCTTCACTCATCTGAGTTCTTCCAAATCCAACCTCAAATCTAATCCACGAACAGTTTGAGAGGCAGAGGATGAGACATTACTGCCTTTCCTACTCCTCTTGGACCAATATGCAGATAGAATGGCTTTTGTCAAGCCAAATCCTATTTGAGTTGTAGTCGTAGAACCAATCTCATTATCATCAGCTTCATTTTGAGGCAAATTAAGCATCTGATAGAGTAGAAGAAGTGTAGTTCTTGGCTGTTTGAGTGGTTGACCTCATGTGCCTTGAAAGTGATTTCGTGGATGGGAAGGTCTTACCATAATTGCTGTAAACGGTTTCAGCAATGGTAGTTATTTGCTCTTAAGCGTGGATTCTCATACATCCTCCTAATGCTCTACTGGAATAAAACCTCTTGTGGCAATACTCAGAGTCCACTAAATTGAGGAACATGGTATTGGTTTTGTTCTGAAGGCTTGGCCTTGCTAGATTGAGCATGACCGATTATACGTGCTATATTGTTGTTGGTCTCTGAGGTCTCCTGGTTCAGCTTCCTAGTAGGTTGTAATTGATCTCCAGCTAGTGTCTGAAACTGAGTCTCTGTCTTCAATTTGTAGGAGAAAAGACCCTGGGTGTAGGTTAGCTCGGGTAAGGAGCAGTTCCCTTTAACTAATTTTGAAATTTTTAGTCTTATGCAATTATTTTCAGAGAAGTCCTGTTTTCTCTTCCCCTGTCACAATAGTAAACAAAATTAAGGAAATACATTAATACATCACCCTCAAGGATAGAGGGCAGCCATTTAGGGATTACAATTTCATAGCTCCACGTACAAGATGCAATAGCATCAGCACCCTTATATAAAGCATGGAACTAGAGCAAAACAAACTTCCTCAAGTTTATGAACGAAAAATCTATTTGGACCTTTCTTACTTGACTTCCTGTTGTTTACTTCAGAAATTTAAATTTCTCAGACCCGTCACTGAATATTTCATTTCTGCGTTGCCTCGTTTCTGTCAATTTTCAAACAAAACGATAAACTGGTTCAGCGTCCATTCTTGTTAAGAAATTGCTGATTTGACTAAATATCTTTCAGTGATACTTTGTCTTGCCATAGGCTGGTTAAGTAGGATTCCTGCCCATATCATATATTTTCATTTTGTGTCTGTTATTATACTAAGATTACATAAGATGAGGTTGTTTGGCATTGCACTGTTGAAGGATAATGGTAAACACCTAAACTTAAGATTGAAGGAAGGTAATGATCTTCTCAGGTATTATATGTTATGTTTGTTTGTTTGTTATCTGCCACTTGTTTGATAGGGTAAACTGCTACTGTTATCAATAATTTATCTTGGATCCACATTCCGCATATATACTGGTATGCTAAATGACACCATGCTCTGTTGTGATTATGGCTCCTCTTTCATTACCTGACTAATCATGTTGGAGTTCATGGCAGAGACTTAATGTATACTTTTGCTACTTTTTTTGCATTGTATCCTTGCAGGTGGTTAAACTGAGTATTACCCGCAATGTTCGGCCCTAGAAACTTCTAGCCAGTGCACAAATTGTGGTTTTTGAAAATACTCAGAGACTCCACTAAAAGGTGCTTCTCTGACCTAGTTCTATGTCTTCATTAAAATATGATATCTTAAAATTATGTACCCTCCCAGTCTCAATCTCTGTGAGCTTCAAACTTCACACTCAAATTTCATTCTAGCTGTGCCTGTATCCTATGAACCTTAAATGGCTTTGAACCTGATTCGGATTGCTTCCCATGAAGCTGAAAACCCCGTGGGCTGCTCTCTGAAGGAGGCCTTTGAGCTCCTTGAACCAAAACTAAGACCCCCATTGGCAATAACAATCTCAACCCCACAGGAATACTTGCTGCTCAACAAGGCTATTTTGTATGGAGTTCTATGTGAAACCCATTTTGCCAAAACACATATTAAGCATTTACATGCCATTGTCACTGATGGGTATGGCTTGTTTGCTAGTTTGATTGCTAAGGTTGTGAATGAATTGTACATGAAACTTGTTGACCCAGTGAAGTGCCAGTTGATTTGGGTTACTAAGGAGATGATTGATGTTCAGGCTGTAGGCATCCATGGTTTGTTGGTTTGTTTTCTGAGGCAAATTGTTGGTGGGGATTTTAGTGATGGAAATTTGTGGCTGTGTTTTGAGATCGTGAGCATTTTTTTGACCAAATGGGATTCGCTCTTGGAAGTAGAACCAATGATTTTGACCAGTGGATTGTATACATATCTTCGGCTAGTAGCTGATCACTATAGATTGCTAAGTAATCCAAAGTTGGAAGCGTTAAAGCAATTGGAAATTGATTTCTGCATTAAAGTGTTAAGGGAGCAGTTTTCGGTCTGTTTAAAGATTGGGAGGGATCTTGTTCGGCTCCTACAAGATGTGGTTCATATACCAAACTTTAGAGCTACGTGGAAAGATTTGGTATTGAATCAAGGCAAGTTTAAGACTCCTGGTTTTTCTGTTATTTCGCAGCTCTATAACACAAGGACTTCAAGTCAATATATTTTACTTCGGATTTCACCAGAAATGGAGACACAGTTGCGGTTTTTACTTACTTGCGTGAAGTTAGGGAGTCAAAAGCGTTACCAGGCATGGTTTGCTAAGAAGTTTCTATGTGCACCAAACAGAGAGACTTTGATAGTTGACATTGTCCGTTTTATATGTTGTGCACACCACCCACCAAATGAAATCATACAATCAGATATCATTCCAAGATGGGCTGTTGTAGGTTGGCTATTGAAATATTGCACAAAGAATTACGTCCAAGCCAATGTGAAACTAGCTCTACTTTATGATTGGCTATTCTTTGATGAAAGAGTAGATAATATAATGAATATTGAGCCTGCAATGCTACTGATGGTGTACTCTATACCCAGATACATTGATGTGACTCACACACTTCTTGAGTTTTTGTTCCTTCTTGTGGACAGTTATGATGTGGAACATAAAGATATAATTATTAGAGGCGTGTCTTCATCTCTTCGTGTACTTGTCAAGAAAGGAGTGATTCGCTCCTTTGATGTGTTGACATCTTGTGATGCACTTTCTCCTGTATTGAAAGAGAGGCTTGATAGGTTTTTGTCAGGTGCGGAATTGGAAATTTATAAAAGGCTGGAACAAACTAGATTTCCCAGTCCCTTTGCTTTGGAGAATTCCTCTTGTATGGGAACTCCGACTCCATCACCAGAACGTGAACGAGATAGATTTGCTATAAAATCAGCTGATACTTCTGTTATGATATCAGATTTGCAATAGGCTCATCTTCTGGGTCACTCCGTGGGAACTCCTACACCATCACCAGAACAGCAGTCTAAATGCCGAGCCGATAGGTTTTCTGCCAAATCAGCTGATACTTCTGTTGGGATAATAGGTGATGCAGCTTCTTGTAGTCCATCAGTAATGGTCAGCAATGATCAAATTCACAATGTAGAGAATTAAGAAAAAAAAGAAGGAAAGCCTTGTACTTGGAAGATTAGCTGTTGATGCAACTTGCTATCTCTCTGATTTAGTTAGAATTTTTTTGCTATCAACTTGTAAAGACTCTTATTGAATGATCAGAAGCATCTGAAGTTCTAGACAGATTTATAATAAGAGAAATATTGATCTTTTAGATTAAAAACACACAACACAAAGAAGGATGTGAGTTGACAAAACTTAATCTGCCTTATTCACAACTTACATTTATTTTTTCTTCCGTCTTTTTGAAGGGATTAAAATTCGAGTCTTGCAAATTAACTTCTAATTTTATTGTAGTTTTGATGCCTTATAATGTTTAACCAAGTTTTTGTTTGCAATTAGTGAGAGAATGTTTGTTACTTCAACATTGTGCCTTATTTTGTTTTGTTTTGTTTTTTTTTTTTTTTCTTTCTTTCTTTTTTACTAGCTATCGCAGCTAGCCAATTACATCACTACTGTTCAATAAAAAAATTAAAAAAATTACATCACTACTGAAAATTGCAAAAGCTTCGAGAAGAAATATTGAATATATTGTGTACAAAACTATATGCTGTAATTATCTATTGGACTAATTTCAGTTTACCACCTTGAATTTTGGAGTCGACATCATGTTAGTCCCTGCAGTTTCAATTTAGGGTTAATGCTCATACACCCCAAATTCCTGAGAATACTTCTCATACACCCCAGTGTCTTATTTTTATTCCTCTTTACACAACTTTTTCTCTTTTCCTTTCTCACCAACCCATCTTATCAAAATTCCTACCAGTAGTACCCTTCTCTGATGTCTCTGTCAGTTTGGTTTTCTTTAACTATCTGTTTGCTATTGTTTTGTTGAAACGTGGTGGGCCCATAAGAATTATATTTGTTTGAATATATACAGCTGTTGCATTCATCCTCTATTTCAAAGGTAAACAATACACTTTACTATTCAAGATTTCAATCATTGACAGACTTGAGTTAAATGCTATCTGCAAGAATACTAGCAAAGAACTGCATAAGGAAAAAGAAAAATTGAGAAAATTGAAAGAATATAGAGAAAGTCTTAGTAGAGAGACTCCCAATTACTGGGATATTATCTATAGACTTCAAACTAGAATTTATAAATTAGAAGAAGATATTGAAAATCTTTTATATATTCTGGGAGAGGAACAAAAACCTCTTGATTATTTGAGCATTGGTTAGATCCGCAAATCATTGGTATCAGAGCTTGTAAAATAGCTCAGCAAGGGAATCCCCTATGGGGACAATGTCTGATTTAATAATAGAGAGACTGAATTCTCTATTAAAATCTTCTGATGAAAAATATCAGATCCTGCAGAAAGAAATTTCTAGATATCAAGAACATCTAGAAAAAATTCCTGTTATAATCCACCAATTGGAAAAATTGGAAAACAAACTGGATTATATCAAAGATCTTCCAAAAACGGAAGAAGAAAAGCTAACAAGTGTTAGTAGAAAAATCAATGAACAGCAAAAAACGTTGGATTCTATGAAAAATATACTGAAGGACAAGAAAGTGCCTACAGTAAAACCAAAGAAGACTAATGGATTCAAACCATTAGAAAGACCAGAAAAGAATCCTGTTCCAAACATGATTTTTCTGGATCCCTCAACTAGTTCTACTAGTATTCGGTATGAAAAGCCGAAGGAAACTCGAGATGTCAATATGATGAGCATCTTCGGAAAAAAGAAAGGAGTTCAACTCCTAAATGCTGAAGAATTTGAATACAATGAAATCGAGCATGAGGTAAAAAACGCCTCAATTCCAAAGCTAGATTTCAAACAAATTTACAAAAGGGGAACGTTTGACCTGATGGATAGCCATCATTTCAAATTACTTGAATTTACAACCCCCTCTACAACAGGAGAAACAGATCTACTGCTAATCACTCCTGCTGAAGTTGCCAGAGCAAAAGCAAAAAATTATCAATTTATGCATATTGGAGCAGTCCAAGTAGGCATAAAACTTTTAGCTCGAGAAGGTATAAACTGTTCAGTTCTATGTGTCTTACAAGACAATAGACTAACAGATTTTCAAGCTAGTCTTTTGGGAACCCTTGAAGCATCTCTGTGCAACCAAGTGGCATATTTCAACTGCTTCCCCAACTTCTCAACCAGCTTGAAAGATGCAGCTCACTGTCTAAGACTGAGAGTCAAGACAGATGGCATATCTATGAAAAACGATATGCAAGAATTGGCAATAGTAAACAGAATATACTATAAACTGATGAGTACCACAGTAGAGCCAAAGACAAGGATATCAAACATCCCTGGTCTTACTACTGGATTCCTCACCAGTCAGAAGAACCATTCACAGCAGATCCATAAGGTTACTTGGAATGAAGTAACGTTTCCTATCGAATGGAAATTATCTGGTCTGAAGCTACCAGCAGAAAGTGCAAAAGCTAAAATTTATGAAAGTAGAAAGACTGGAGAAATCAGTCTAAATTTTGACAATCACAGAAAAAGTGATGTCTGTCCTGAGAATATCAGGATAAACAAAAATCTTCTCAGAAGAAGCTACAGCACTAGAGAAGCTAGTGTTAGTGGTACAAAAAACTCTGAAGAACCATCAGAGTCCATCACTGAAGAAGAACTAGAAGCTGATCTAAACAGACCAGTCAATATGTTTAGAGCACAAAAGCTCTATGATCTTTATGAAGAAGCAGAATTCTGCGAAAATCCTGAAAGATTAGAAAAACTAATCGAAGAAATGAAAAACTTCAATCCAGGAAAGGAAAGAAAACTCCTTCCCTACCAGGATGTTGAAATGGAAGACGGAGATAGCTCCAAAACGTTCATCACTAGAGAAAAGGGAAAAGTGAAACTCCCTATACAGAAGGCCCCTACGGGCAGAAATGGAGAAAGAAATTCTCAAAGGTTTGTCCCAGAGGACAAGATACCCAGAGTACCAATTTCCAACTATGGTATCTGGCTAGATTTAGATAAAGCTCTAGACAAGAGAAAAACTCTTGACCAATGGGTAGACAGCCTGATGATGGCATCTGCTCTAACCCTTGGAAAATTTGAAGCTCCTGATCTTCAGATGTACTTTGAAACTACTCTCACAGGAGTCGCCAAGAAGTATTACTATTCCTTCAAAGAAACAGCCAGAGGAAAAGAATGGCTGGAAGAAATCAAAACTTCAAAATCTCCGTATGATTTTACAGCACCACTGTATGATCAGTTCTGTGGAGATCTTGCAAATATGAGTGAAAAGGCTAGAGAAACGGCCAAATCAAATATCTATGCTCTCAAAATTTGTGACATGAGATATTTTGAAGAATACTTGAATGAATTTCAAGAATATTACTGTACAATTGGTGAACTAGAAAATACTGATCTAGTCAACCTGTTGCACAGGAACTCCCTGAACCATGGAGAACAGTTGTGCGGGAAAGCATAGCAGAAAAACCAATTGAAAGATTTTCAGTTGGAGGAATTGCCGACAGAATCCGGCAACTGTTGAAAGAGCAATGCAAAGCCAATCTTAGAGCTAAGATGGCCAAGAAACAACTCAAAGGAGTTGAAAATTTCTGTTACGGAATACTGGATATGCCAACCAACTGGGGATGCCATGAATCCAAGTTCTACAGAAAGAAAAAAGGAAAATATTACTCTAAAAAATTCAAAAGGAGTAATCAAAAGAAGAATTGGAAATTCAAGAAAAGTTCCAATTACAAAAAACATCAGGATGAAGATCCAAAAAAGAAATTCTTCAAGAAAAAGAAGAATACTCATCAACATAAACAACCAAGCAAGAAAGCTTGCAGATGTTGGTTATGTAAAGCTGAAGGGCACTATGCCAATGAATGCCCAGAAAAGGGTAAAAAATCTTCTACTAAGGCTCTCTTTGAAGAATATGAGCATATAGTAGAATCAGCAAATATGAAAGGCTACGAAATAGCCTATTCAGATGATGAAGAAGACGACAGGTCAGTTTACTCTGCCTAGTCAGAAGAAGAAGATTCATTCGAGTCTGAGACAGATTCTGAAGTAGAGTACTTCGAATCTAGACAAATGAATGTTTTGAAAATCAAAAACTGGGAAGAAAGTAAGACAGAATCTTTAATGTCCTCTTATCAGGTGAACCCTGGTACATTCGTTTGTGTCACGAAAAGAATGGTCTCCCTATGTTTTGTGAAGAGTCAAAAAAGACTTATCACAAAGAATGCTTCATAGCTGAAGCGAGAAGAAAAACCAAGAATGGACTTGTCAGCCAACTGGTTGAACAAGAATATGAAGAATATTTCTCTGAGAAAAAAGAGAAAGAAGTGGAAACTTTGTTCCGGGAAACCATGGAACCATCTTCCTCGAAAAAGGAAGACATCATCGAAGAAAAAATCGATGACAACTTTGAACTGGTTGAAATACCAGAAAATGTAGAACTGGTGAAACCACCAGAAACTGTTCATCTCTTAGAAAAGCAAGAAGCAGCTATAACAGTTACTGAAACATGGGATCTACTTGGCCAACCTTCTGGCAAGTTTGATTATAAAGTCCGATATGACCCTCCGTCATGGTTCAGTAATCCAGATAGTAAAGAGAAAATTCCTACAAACTGGGATGATACAAAACCTTCTAGTTGTGATAAATCTCCCACTCAGAAAAATGTTCCAGTAGAATGTAAACCATTCATTCCAAAGGAACAAGCTCAAGAAAATGAGCTTCAGCAATCGAAAGTCGTCTCTACAAGTAGATACAGCAACTACATAGAGATTGGACTAAAATTCCCTGATCACAAAAAATATCATCTACATGCCTTTGTAGATAATGGATCAGGATTTACAGTTGCAAAACGATTTGCAATTCCAGAAAAACTCTGGAAAGAAGAAAAGAAAACAGCTACTGGTGTTACTTTTGATGGAAGCCATCTCACCATGAATAAAGTAGCAAAAAATGTTCATATCACCATTGGTGGAGGAACATTTACCATCCATAACGTCTGGCAATCTGAAGGCCAAGGCGCAGATTTCTTGTTGGGTAATGATTTCATTCTCCTACAGAGATTTATTCAGGATGAAGAAGCAATAGGCTTCAGAAAAGGAGAACGGGTGTTCTGGGCTGATAGGCTTATTCAGGCCAAAAGTATTGTAGGTCCAAACTTTACTACCCAATATCAGAGATCGCAACAGAATAGTGGTGATCTTACCCCCTAGAAACCCAAATTTGAACCCATACTCCAAATCAAACAACAACAAGAATTACTTGTTGAAGAATCTTCTGAAGAAGAAGAAGAAGAAACTAGTGAAGAAGAAGAAGCTAGCTTCATCCATGAGCATAACCTCAAGCACTTTCAGAATAAGCTTGAGTCTCAGAAAATTCCCACGCTTGAAAAAATCAAGAAACTACTCGAGCAGAATATCGATGTAGACCCTCAGAAGTTTTGGGAAAAAGACCCAGTGGTCTGTGAATTAAGATTGCATGACATGAATGCCATCTGTCATGTCAAAGCCATTCCTCAATACAAAGAGGAAGACCAAAAAGAATTCAGAAAAGATATTGAAGATCTCCTGAACAAGAGATTAATTCAACCTTCCACTAGCCCTCATCATGCTCCAGCATTCTACGTGAGAAATCATGTAGAAAATCTAAGAGGAAAAGCTAGAATGGTGATTGACTACAGAGATGTCAACAAAAAGACTGTCAAAGACGGTTATCAAATCGCTCAAGTAAGAGTACTGATCAACCAGCTCAGAGGAGCTAAAGTCTTTTCAAAATTCGATGCAAAGTCGGGTTTTTGGCAGGTCAAGATGCATCCTGAGAGTGTACCTCTCACTACATTTGGAACACCTCAAGGACATTACGAATGGTTAGTAATGCCTTTTGGTCTAAAGCAAGCTCCCTCAATCTTCCAGAGAAAAATGGATAATATCTTCAAACATGTTGCGGAGTTCTGCGTCGTCTACATAGATGACATTCTGGTCTTCTCCAAAAACAGAGAAGAACATATGAAACACCTCCACGAGGTTGTAAAGCTGATAGTTCAGCATGGAATCATCCTAGGTGAAAAGAAAATCTTCTTTATTCTTGATGAAGTTGATTTCCTAGGAATAAATATAAAAAATGGAGTGATAAAACTCCAACCTCATATACTTGAGAAAATCTGGAAATTCCCAGATAGAATTCCTGATGCTAAGAGTCTAGAAAGATTCCTTGGTGTCATAAATTATGGGAGAGATTTCATTCCCAAGATCTCAGGGTTAACAGCAATGTTATCTCCTAAAACGAGTTCCAAAAGAAAATGGAACTTCACAGAAGATGATGAAAAAACTGTGAAGCAGATAAAAAATCTCTGCAAAAACCTCCCTCCTCTTCAACAACCAGAAGAGAATGATGAGATTATCCTCCAGACAGATGCGAGTGATAATTACTGGTCCGGTGTGGTTCTGGCGAAAGCACCTGGAACTAACATTGAAAAGATCTGTAAATTTTGTAGTGGCAAGTTCAGCCCTGCAGAACTGAATTATCCCACAGGGGAAAAAGAAATTTTGGCTGTAAAGAAAACGATTTTAAATTCTCCAGCTTTTCTGGGAAAACCCTTTACTGTTTGCACCAATTGTGCCAGAGTAAAGAACTTCAAAAATTTCAAACTTGATAAAGCTGCTGATAGAGGAAGGTTAGCTAACTGGCAATTATTTCTTAACCAATATGATTATGTTGTTGAATTAATTGCAGGAAACAAAAACTATCTTCCAGACGCCTTGACAAGAGAATTAGCCATGTTCAACAGAAGAGATGACGACGAAGGTCGCAATCCCAGAAGCAGAAGACCTGGGAAAGAACATGAAGACACAGAGGATCCCAAAGAAAAAATCCTCAAAAGATTCCTGCTAGGTCCAAAAGGACCAGCCACAACTGATCAATCCCAGGGTAAAGGATTGACTAGCCCGTCTCAAACAGCAGACGGTAAAGGCTCATCAAGACCGTTGACGGCTGTTGCTTTGCCAAAAAGCAAACCTACTCCAACTGGAGTAATTAATGTTTTTAATTATGAACTTCGAACTTTTGACACTCCTGTGTTCAGAACTGGCAGGAAACTCGCTTACCATCAGAAGGCAATTCTAGATAATCTTTTATTTGCCTTCCAAGAAAGAAGCAGTGGTCTAATGTTCCCAGCCCTCTTCGCCTTAGCTGAAGAACTTTATGAAAATGGCAGGCCACAGTTCGAAGAACTACAGCAGAGTGCTGTCAAGAAAGAAAAAATTAACTTCCTTGAAAGCCCAGAAAGTGCTAGGGTCCCTATCATGGCACTCACTGAAGCAGACTGGCATAAATTCCACAATCTAATAGGAAGGCACAATTCAGAAGACCTAGTTCCTCCAACCCTCTTCATCATCGCGGGACCATATGTTGGAAGATACCTGGTAAATGTTCAGAGTGAACATCCACAAGAACACAAGCTCTGGCTTGTTGAAAATGGTTTTGTCCATAATCTGTGGACCAAAACTAATGATGATCTAAAAGGTTTGCCGCCCATCATCGTTAATACAGTCAAGAATGTTAGAAAAACAGACTGTACGCTTCGTCTGAAGTTTAAATCCACCCCTCCAGAATGGATCCAGCAAGCAAATGGTGAGGTTGAATATATTGCTCCATATCACTATGTGAGAATTATTCCAAGACAATATCTGCAACCTGCCTGTGTTGGGTATAATGGCCAACCAAACTCTAGCATCCCATGGATGAAGGCCATGACTTTGGAATACATCAAGAAGATCATCTCTGAAGACCTCAGCAATACTTTCCTGGCAGCAGGAGAGAAGATCATTATCACTGCTTACGATCATCCTAACGTAGTCAGCAGTGACCTGTTCCTATCTCTCACCCGAAAAGAGATAGACTCAACAATGGCATGCATGCAGTAGATGGACAAACTTGAAAACGACAACCACTACAAGATGTATGTCGACACGGACGTAGAAGACAATGCTACAACAGTTAGAAGGGCCCAAGCAGACAACAACTCGTTTGTCTTTGGCCACCACTCAGAGACTAATGACAACATGTAGCAGCTGGTGAAAGAAAAAGGCATCAAAACAAAAAAGCAACTGTTTCCTTTTCAAAAAGATACTTTTGCTTTTCAGAAAAGAAGAAGGTGAAAAACATTTCACCCAAATACTTTTGCTTTTCCCTATCCGACCTCCATCATCAGGAGCACTCAGAAAAGCAGAAGATCACGAAGTTGTGCTGTACATTTTTGTATTTTGAATTCCAGTTTGAGTTCCGCTCTCTATATAAAGAGCTTTAGTTTTCATTTGTAAGGCATTCGAAAAACGGAAACATCAATCCGATATTCGAAAAGAGCCATAGTAGAGTGCTTCCATTCCTATCTAGAAGTGAAGTAGTGTGCTTCAAGTACAAGTAAGTACCTGTTCTCAGTCTTATGGATAGCTAAACAGCTTTTGCTGTTTACCTGAGAATGAGGCTCTGAATGTTTAACATGTATATTATTTGAATAAATGAATTCATGTGGTTACTCATCCACTTCTTCAACAAGTATCGTTGTCATTAAATAGTTATCTTCATCTTTATCATTGTCATAATATAGTTATCTTCATCTTTAGGTCACTATCTAAATGTCTGCATCTTGTAGAAATCTGAGGTTCTGATGGTACTATTTAACCGAAAAAAAAAAAACCAGTTTTAAATCCAAAACTAAGACAAGCAGCAGTGATTCCGCCTGTTAAAGTATCCGTTAGGCAAGAGGCCGTTAGGAGAAAAACCTGGGCATGTTGAAGGCTAGTGTTGTTTTGTTTTGTCGTTTAGAATGAAATTTTTTTTTTTAGTCAAAAGGTATTAGCAAAACCACAGGTTAATATAGGATACAAATGACATTTAGATAAAGACTTATCCCTGTTAGTCTTTTCTTAAAAGAAACAGTGTAATACAAAAGTGTTGGGTAGTTGGGAAAAATACCGGTGCTTTTTGGGTATACGGGAAAAACCCCTTCAATTTAATCAGTAACACCCTCACACTTTTCAATTTCATCAACCGTGTCCAATTAATTGAGTTCCGTCTAAATTGGACGTTATATCTGATACTTTAAAGGCTAAAATGGTCATTTCATAAAAAAAATAAAAAAAAATAAAAAAAAGAAGAAGAAGAAAGAAAACACAAAACCTCCCCCTCCGTTCCTCTCTCTCTCTCTCAGCTCTTCTTCTTCTTTTTTTGATCTTCTTCTTCTTCTTCTTCTCATAGCAGTAACATAGAAACCAAAGACCCACCTCTGATTTCTTCTCAATTTTGACATTCCTCACCCCAAAATCAAATCTTTGGAATCACCCATTTCACAATGTCTATCGGAATCGTGACCCGGTTCAAGGAAGCCGGCCAATCGACCATGGTGGCACACCAGTTATGGTCCAAATTCACCGACCCGACCGCCCTCAGCCTCCCTTCAAGCCTCTTCGACACCTCGACCCAAGTCTTCCAAAACTTGACCCGGTTCTTTTTCTTCTTCTTATTCAGATAATCACATGCCTTGCCGAGGCCGGCGGGAACCTTGCCGGCGTTGTTCCGGAGGTCGGTGGAGAAGGAGGCGGTGTTGATTCGGTCATGGACGGAGGAGAAGGATCGGGGATGGAGGGATTGGGCTCGGAAGGGGAGAGGCAGGAGAGAGTTGGCTGGAGGATGAAGAAGGTTGTCACGCCCCTGATTTTTACACAAATAAAAATCAATATATAATCCCATAATTATACATGCGCGATCGTTCAGTCATCAATACAAAGTACCTGGAACATATTTCCCTTAAATCAAGTACATACTGATGCCCTGAACCCTCTAAGTCAATATACACTCGCTCCATAGAATTATATATTACACAAACTTACGAATTAAATTGCCATCACAAAATAAAACGTAAATGCTCCTCAGAGCTTACTACATAGTGGAAGTCATACACTGGCAAAGCCAACAAAATTTGTTTCCTACCCGTTCTGCTGCCAACAAGCTACTTCAGCTTCAGCCACAATCTCCCCGACCTGCAGGATTAACCCCTACACCGTTTGAATGGTGCACCGGGTTGCCACACAACAAACCCGGTAAGCTTTTGCAAGCCCGTATGAGTAACTCATGAACAACAATCAACAACTCACACAAATCAGCTTAAGGAAAACATGCAACCATGATTCCTTCTAACATTCCATATCCTTTCCACCGAAAGGACAATATAAATCACCGCTGTGACAATGTTCTATTTGCTAACTTAACCATCAAGAAACAATTCAAGTCTCATCTAGACAATAAAAGAAGAATACTCTTGGAACTCTCATTTTAAACTACATTCTTATAAGTCTCCAGCAACCTCGACCGTTGCCCCCATAAGCTATAATGGCAGACAGACTAGCGCCCTAGCTAATCGTACCCATTTGCCCGGCCAACTGCGTGATTCCCTATTTCTTGCCTTGGTCACTATTTGTGACCCGTCACCATCTGTGACCTATGATCATTCAGACCCCGTCTGGTCTCGGAATCAACCTTTGGTCACCATCTGCAACCTGTCACCATCTGTGACTCTTGATCTTCAGACCTCATCTGGTCTCAGATCAACCATTGGTCACCATCTGCAACCTATCACCATCTGTGACTCTTGGTTTTCAGACCCCGTCTGGTCTTAGAACCAACCGTTGGTCACCATCTGCGACCTATGCCTTTCAGACCCTATCTGGTCTCAAGTCAAACGTTACGTAAGTCTCACTTGACCTAAAAACGTTACAACCATCTAGTTCGGCTTTCTCCATCCCTGCTCACCATCTGTGACCCTTGGTACAAGGACCAATACATTTAAAATGAGTCACGCTTGACTCAAAAATGTAACATCAAGTTCAATACTTTTCAAACAATAGAAAACATCTTTTTCCACAATATTGTTCCAATGAAAAGTCGCATTCAACAATAATATGAACATCATCATGCATATTATTCATCACACATCATCCACAAGAATATATATATTTCACGTAAATATATATATATACGTAGTCATTCGCTCAGGAATGCCTACTAATACCAACTATAGTTTGCAGTTAATTAATTAACGCCAAAACAATAATGGTAATTTCGTTCATAATGAACCTTGTGAGATTACTCACCTCGAAACTCCCGTTGCGTCTTCAATATAGAACAAAGCAGCCAATCCGCCAAATAACCGTCCAAAATACTTCGTCAAGTACCTAATCACATACGGTTTCCACTTATTAACGATTCACATTGGATTTGAGTCCGAAACCCCTGTTTTGAACTAAAATCCCCAAAGTGGCGCCAATCAAGGTAAAACCACATCCGAGACCTCCCAAAGTCTTCGAAATACGTCCACGATCGATATGACCAAACCTCAAGTCGATCGGACGCTCGAATCCTCACGGATCGAATAAATCGATCGGTATGAAACCGTAAAAATCATAACAAATCCATTCGAACTCTAAAATTTGCATATTATATATCGAAACACTCGTATCAACGAGTAGAACATATATAATACCAAAAACAGTTCCTTAAGTGGCCGGAACGCCGCCACAGGCGGTGGCGCACCGTCGCCGGCCAAAACTCAATATTTCCCAAAACTCCCAACATCAAAAAGCTTCATCTAAGCATGCTTGTGAATTCTCATAACTAGCTCGAAGTCAGAAAACAAGCATGAAGGGTCGAAAACTACCTCACAAGCTTTGGATTTTTGCTCAATCCGAGTTGAACCGATTTCCACGTAAATCGATCCAAACAAACACCATAGATCGACTCAAACGACCCCCACGAAGCCAAGGAAGGAAACTTGAAGCCGTGCCGTCGTCGGAGCTACGATATCCGGTCGGGTCGAAAAACCTCAAACTGCACGGCCTTGCTGCGCCACACACGGTGGATATCGCCGCTAGAGGACACCATAGGGACCACCAGACGGAGGAGGCGAACCAGCTGTCCAAATTTCAAGGCCAGAGACCGCCGAAGTTCGCCGGAAAAGCCGGGTCGGGTTGCCGGGTTCGGGTCGGGTCAGACGAAAAACTCAGACACTGAAGGTATCGACCGAGAGAGAAAAGAGAGAGAAAAAAAGGTTTCCGGAAATGGAAACTTGAAATTATGAAAGAATTTCTGATTTTTCTCTATTTATACTAAAATGGAAACTTCTTCCAATGGCCATAACTTTTTCATACGAACTCCGATTGACGCGTTCCACATGTCCACGAACTCGTATCGACGCGCTCTACAACTTTCGTGAAAGAAGTTTTCTGAGAATCCCAATGTATAAAAAGTCAAACTTCACACGACCCCCTAAACTGTGAAATTCGAATAATTATACGTACGAAAACCTTTCCACTTCACATACAACCTATGAATAAAGCACAATAACAATTATTCGTACAACTGGTCCATTATTAATTACCAAAATTAAATAACAGAAATCCAGGTCATCACAAAGGTGGAGCCGATGAGAATGCCGACGAGGATAAAGAGGAGGCTCGATTGCTTGTGTAGCTGTTTCATGCTTCTGCACTCCGTCTCATCTTCTTGTTCGTCGCAGAGATGGAGATGGATTAGGGTTGGTTGTGGATGATGGTGACGGAGTGAAGGGGGTGGAATTTAATGTGTTGATTTAGGCATGTGGTTATCTGAAGCTATAGAAGAGGAGGAAGAAGAAGAAGGATGGAGGGGGGGGGGTGGGGGGAGAGGGGTCGAATATGTCAGCCTTGAGGAGTGAACAAGGGGTCGACGAAGACGACGTATTTTTTCGGGAGGAGATTAGACGATCGGGGGTGGCTGCGGTGGGTTCAGATCATGGTTATGGAGGTGGTGATGGTGGTGGAAGAGATCTTCCTGTGTTTTCTGGGGATTCATTAGATGTGTGATGATGTGTGATTTCTCTTTTGTCTTCTCCGGTTCAAATTCGGAAGATAGAGCCATGCTTTTTTTGGGTTAATAGAACTGAAAACACGAATGGAGGAATACTGAAGGATGAGGAAGAGGAGTTGGGTTGCGAATAGAAGGATGGAGATGGTGGGGAGCAGAGGCCAAGAGGCCAAACGACGTCGAATTAGCCCCTAAAGTGGGTTTTTTCGTTCTGATATTTTTTTTGTCTTGAAATGACCATTTTAGCCCTTATAGTGGGCCTCTAACGTCAGATATAACGTCCAATTTAGACGAAACTCAAGTAATTGGACACGGTTGATGAAATTGAAAAGTGTGAGGGTGTTACTGATTAAATTGAAACTGCAGGGACTAACATGATGTCGACCCCAAACTTCAGGGGGGTTAACTGAAATTAGTCCTTATCTATTTGTTCCTATGGGGGCGAAAGTTTAAGAATTGGACTGAAAATGCATAACATTATATAGAACATTTGTATATAATAGAGTAGAAATAGTTTTGTAGTGGGGGCTACAGCTGACACTTGGCACATGCTGGGTTTGCCTATACCTATAGTGACCCCTAAAATTTGGTCACTAACCATTTTAGTGATCAGATTCACTAGCTGATCACTAGTTTTAGTGACCAATACAATGGTCACTGATGCCCAGATTTGTTGTATTGTTCCTCACCTTTGACAAAACTTGTAAGGTTGTAAAACAAATTATGATGAAACCTCGCTCACTTCTTTAGATTTGGGGTATTCATAACAACCTTTAATGAAACTTTACTTTCTCTTCAACTTTTTCCTTCATTTGTCTGCACATAAATACTTGAAACTTTAGGCAACTCTCTTTGAATTATTACACTATTTACAACATTCTACTAAACTCAAACAAATTAACAACATTTGCACTTAATGTCATATTAGTCTTTATCAAGCTTAACGTAATAATGTATATGACTCTTTGTTGCAGCTTTTTCCTTAGTGATGTTTTTGGAACTTTCCGTTTTCTTCCTTTGTTCCTTCTTTTTTTCTTTTTTTTTTTAAACGCCTTTGTTCCTTCTTTATTTAGAGAGATTTCGTGACTGTGTGTAAATTGCACCTTCTTCTTTTCCTGGCCATGAGATATGATACACATTACCTTCAACTTAGAATTCTGCATTTGTACAAGCATCTCAATATTGTTTCTCGAATTTGAACCTACTAAATGATCATATATTTCTAAGAATATAGTGAATTAAAGACTAAGCCCCAAAAATGCTACAATGATTTAATTATTAGGTATGATGAGCTCAAACAGACAATGAAAAACAACCATGCGAACAACGAGCAACTCATAGCCACCAATCTCAAAGCGTTGGTCCCGAATGTCAATTGCATAAACCTACCTACTATTTAGAAAATTATACTACTATAAGCATTAGTAATTACTAACTAGGTAAAGTGAAATTTGGTATTAGCTTGATTGTGCTTTAATGGAGTCAAGTTTCAAGTTTTTGCTAATCTAATTGTGTCATTTTTGCTTGTTGAATAATTATTTTGTTTCTCAATTCTTGACTTCAATCCACCATTGGATTCTGAATTTTTTTGCCCACCATTTGTGTCGATGACTTTGTATCTCATGGTTTTATGTTGCTGTAGATTTTTGGATTCTGAATTTTTTTGCTATAATTGTTTGGGCTTGTGGTACTTTTAGTGATACAAGTTGTTGGCCTTTTCAATTATCATTTCTCATCTGATTTTGGGCAAGTACATTTAACTTAAAAAAACTCATTCATGTCATAAACTTACTATAGATGTCATCACTAATCTATTCTACAAAACTTAGAGTAACAGGAGACCAAAGAATCTAATTGAAGGCATATATGTCATAGGGTCATTGGCTTTTATACAACTACCTCATTAGATTTATGGATGACTGAATATGATGATGAAACAATGTCATGATAAATACCATAAATGTTGTCCATTATCCTCACATATCTTGGTTTTACTTGTCTTATATTCTTTTAATTTATGATGACTGAATATGCACTTTTGTCAGTTGGATGGCTAACTACCAGTTAACAAGCATAATTTTTTTTCTTCTTTTTCTTTTAGTATATAATTTTTTTTTCTCTATCAAACGTCTAAACATACTAGTACAGTGTTCATTTCTTCTCCATTTACTGCTTTCGCAAATCTCCGAACAAATCTTGGGTTGCAAATTCCAATCCCGTACCCGTTGCATAAATAGTTAAAGTTATTGGTTTAATTTTAACTTTATCATCTTTAGTTATACGCTTCGATCTTCTGTGGCTACATCTAGAGGTAGTGCCCACAACCAATAGTTCTTTCGTCTTAATCAAAATGATGGTAGTGTCATGACTGTCATCGAGTTCTTTTCTTTGGGGCTTCACCAATTTGAGGACCTGGCTGGATTCTGAGATTGGGAACATGGCCGTTTGAGTCTCAGAGAGGTCTAAATTGACAAGCATAGTTTCTTGTTACATTGATATACATAATTTTGATTCTTAGCATTGCTTTTATGCATGTGGTTTCTAGATCAGTTTAAGTGCATGATATTTATACTTTGAATTGCACATCGCACTTGGAATTGGATGTTAACTAATAACAAAAATCTTGCTCATTAAGAAGATATTTAATGTATGGATATTTTCTTCTCTAATTCCCCCATCCTTTTAACCGAAGTGAATAAACTGATGTGATCAATTTTTTTTTCTTTCTTTTTAATAGGTTCAGGGCCTAAAAAATGATAGATGGGGAGCTAATATTGAGAAAAGACATGACATGCCGAATGAAATCTATTATGGTAATGAAAATGACAGAACTAGCCTTACTTGCACACCACACTAGTGGCCCAACAAAATTGGAATATTCTAGAGTAAAGGACATTATTGGAATTTACTTTTCAATTGTAATTAGTCAAACCAATTTTCTTTCTGGTCAAATTAATTTTCAGGATCACCCAGGCTCTATTAAGTCATTTCGTACATAAATGTGAGTCCTGGAAGTCACAGTTGTTATAAATCATCATTACAGCGTCCCTGAGAGCTCACACGTCCCCACACTCTCTCTCTCTCTCTCGAGCTCGAAATCTCGTGGCTTCCTTGGCTGGCAAGTCAGTCTCCGGCGCACTCTTCCTCGCCCGGCTTTATTCTGGATCGGTCTTCCTCAGCCTCAACACCAGCCCTCTCTTCCTCCATCGTAGACAAGGAGAAGCCTCCTGGCTCTCCATTGCGGGCCTCATGTCTAGCCGGTCATGGATCTTCATCACATACGCACTCTCAAACCACCGACTTGAAGGACCTGCTAGGCGAGACGCGCGGACCACGCCTTCAGTCATGAAGGACGAACAACACTATTTAGTCTACCATCATTAGCAATTCGAGTAGGACTATATCGGTTTACAACTATTTAATTCTCCAGAGGAGAGGGCATGAACGTTTATTGATAATAGTCATTTTCTCATCACCTTCAAACTTGGTTTTCCTCCGGAGCTGTTCTATTCTCATGTTCTTACCTGATGGTCTGATAATTTTGCTTGAGAATGTTTATATGGTTTCAGATATTGGTTTATGGTGTTCTTGTGTTCATTTCAATGAGATCTAATTTACTCCGCTTGAGATTGAGTGATGTGGTTATGTTCCATTCTTGAGTTGTTGATTCAGCAATAGTTATATGTCACACGATAAGTCAATTTGTGGCAGTCCTATGCCATGCCTTAAATCTCTCATTCTTTGGAAGGTCTGCAATCTGGCTGGTTGTTGGAATTGGGGTTGCTGTAATCTTATTGGTTTTGCTTTGTATTCTTATGTTATTTTTTTGTATTATTGGTCCTATATAGAGTTGTTTGTATTTGTTATTCTTTAATTCTTTAAATACAATTTTTCTTCTAACCATAAAAAATTAAAATAACATAAAATAAAACTCTTCTTTTATTCTGCTAGTTACTATGTCAACATAAAAAATCTTTTCTGTTTCAACCTCTATTCTATTTTTTCTTTCCCTCCCCTTTCTAATTTATTAATTCATGTTGGTTTATAGAAATTGACATCTCAACAATTTCATACATACTAACAAATAAAAAAAACATGTGTACGATGATTTAATCAATACATATTATCTACCATAAACTGAAAAATATCACGAACTTGTGAAAGTATCTACTATATTCCTATAGAACTGAAAATAAAATTATACTAACCAAAAAAGTTTTTAAAAAATTCAAAACCTTTAAAAATTGTGATAGTGATGGTTCAGACAAATTATTTGTTTGGGTTATTGGTAAGTATGCTTGTCCTAAAAAAAAGAAAAAAGGAAATGGAGGTTTAGGTGAACCGTTTGTGTTTTCTTCTGGCTCGTTTTTCGGTTCTTAATGTTCGTCTTCCGGTTCTTCTTCAATTTCTTCTTTGGACGAGTGCTTTTTTGGAATATGAAGGATTTGCTGAGTCAGCAGCAGACCTTCGTAGGCTGCTCGCTGCTTATATCATGTCACCGGAGTCAAGGCTAGGAGATGCACTGTATTCTGCACATGATGTTACTGCAAACTATCATGCAAGGGATGTAAGATGCGCGCGACAACGAAGATTTTTCAAGATGGTAGATTTAATTTCTAAATTTTTCCTTATGTCTGAAGGCGAGTTGGAGCAGATCTTGGACCTAAACAAATCAACATTAATTAATTGGGGAATGCTAGATTTTGAAGCTGAGGTCTTCTGTGAGATGGAGGAATGAAGGAGAAGCTTGTTTTGAGTTTACATTTGCTTGCAGACTCATGGGAGCAGTGAATATGGCATGGTGGATTACTGGATTATGACTATAAAAATCTGCAAGAATGATGCAATTTTATTTGTTTTGGTTACTGGACTATGACTACAAAAGTCTGCAAGAATGATGAAATGTAATTTTTGTTTTGATTACTGGAATATGACTACAAAAGTCATATTTCATATTTCATCTAGCCTCTGCTACTTTCTTGCATTGCTTTTGGACTGGTGTAGGGGTTGTAGGCTACATCATGTAGCTTATACAATATTTTGTAATTGATGACATTTAGATTTTAGACTTGTATTGAAGACATTTAGTCAAAAAAAAAAAAGTATGCTTGTCCTGGATGTTTTTAAAATGTTGACATGAGCAATCTTTGTTGTCATTATTTAGCAAACAAAAAAGCATGGATAACTAGTTTACTTTTAAAAAAATTTATTTATTGGTTTGACAAGAGATTAAATGGTATGTAGTAAGGTTTTTCTTCTAATGGACAATTGTCTAACCCATCCAAAGTTTGTTGAAGACTTGAGAAATGTTGAACTACTTCTTTTGTCTCCTAATACAACATCAAGTTTGCAAATAATTCACGAACTGACGTATTTTTGAATAAAACGTCTGTTTTCCGTTCCAAATCCAAGGATTCAGAATAAAACGCGTTGTTTTGATAGTAAACTTATTAAACGAGGTTCTAAGGTTCTGACTAATAGGTTGAAGCCTCTCCTTGATTCTTTTATCTAGCCGTTTCAGAGTGTGTTCGTCCTGGCAAGTTGATTTCAGATAATTCATTAGTGGCTTTTGAAGTCTCTCATTGTCTTAAAAGAAGACAAAGCGGAAAGAAGAGTTATAGTTCCTTGAAGCTGGATATGAGCAAGGCGTATGACCGGGTGGAGTGGGTTTTCTTAGAGGAGGTGATGAGGTGGTTGGGTAAACGTGAAGTATGGATAAGCTGGGTTATGGATAGTGTCAGAACGGTATTGTATTCCTTCATTGTTAATGGAGAACTACGAGGACGCATTTTGCCTTCAAGAGGTTTAAGGCAGGGCGATGCTATTTCTCCCTACCTGCTTCTTTTGTGTGCTGAGGTTTTGTCTAAACTTATTATACATGCTGAGAGTATTAATGCACTGCATGGAGTAGAAATTTGCAGGGGCGCTCTTAGTGTCAGCCATCTTTTTTTCGCAGATGACTCCTTCATATTTTTTAAGGCAGAAGTGGATGATGTCCAGGCAGTTAAGAGAATTATTCTGAACTACGAACATGCATCCGGTCAACAGGTGAACTACCAGAAAAGTTGCATCTCCTTTAGTTAAAATGTGGACTTGGACTTTCAGGAGGAATTGGTTGCTCCTCTTGGGGTCAATAGGTTGGAAAAAACATGATAAGTATCTTGGGTTACCCACTGAGATAAGCTATTCTAAGGAGGAAGCTTTTTCATTTTTGATTGATAGAGTGCGCACTAGAACGCAAGGGTGGAGGGAGAAAACACTTTCTGTGGCATTGGTGTAGTGGAGTTGGAGGCATTGGTGTAGTCGTTAGAGACGACTTGGGCACGACTATTGTTGCTATGGCTAGACCTTTTTTGCATGCTCACTCGGCGATTAATGTGGAGGCTGAGGCGTGTAGAGCGGGTCTTCTTCTTGGTATTCACCAAGGTTGGTCGGATGTAGTTATCGAAAGCTACCCTGCCCTTCTGACTGCTGCACTAAAGAGTGAGAAGGATAATTTCTCGAAGGTACGTGAGTCGAGTTTTTTATGATTGTAAAGATTATTTATGGGGAGTGAAATTTGCACTCCCCTAATTGCAAATTGCACTCCCTTTCAGTTTTTTAATAATATCTTCCCTCACATCTTTCTATACTTCCCAAAATACCCCTCGAGTCAGATTTTATTTTATTTTTTCTTTTTTGGTCTTTTCTTCCTTCTTTTCTCTCTCCCCACTCTCTCTCTCTCTCTCTCTCTCTCTCTCTCTTTCTCTTCCAAACCATGCCAGAACTTTTCTCTCTTTCTTCTCCAAACAAAGTCAAACTCTCTTCTCCACTGAAACATTTCCAACCTCATCCATTCATCTTTCCAAACCAGGTCACAATCCAACTTTTCTCCCAGGTCACAATCCAACTTTTCTCTTTACTATATCACTATAGATCTACTCTAATTTCATGTTTAATTTTGCTTTTCTCTCCTGCATTTCAATCGTTGTTACTGTTCCTTTTCTTTTGGCTCATGAAGATATCACAAGTTTCTTTCTTCATAGCACAAGTTTCTTTCTTTATGATTTGTAGGTAATAAGTTTTCTGATAAATTGAGAAATTTCGAGTCTTTATTGCTTTCGGGATCTTTTTGAAATTTGGAGATTGAAAAAGATTCCATCTTTATGCCCAAAATCAGCTGCTGGAAGAAGAGCCCTTGGATTCTCTGTCTTCAGATGGTATGGACGAAGACTTACAATCTAATCACACATGTAGTATCATTGAAGGCCCTATTGTCAATGGTAAGTACATTATGAGCTATCACTGTCATTATTTTTAGAGATTCTAATTATTTTGTTTGGTTTTTTCCTTGATTTACTTGAAGGCTCCTCTATGATTGATGCTTCTGATGAATTCTTGTCATTATCGACTAAACTTTTTGAAAACCGAGAAGACCTCATTAGTGATGTTCGTAAGATTGGGTTGTTGCAAGGGTATGTTATGGTAATCAAAAGATCTAAAGGCAATAGATATGTGGTTATCGAACCTACTTTACACTTGAGGACAAGAAAAAGAATTCGGCTTCTCGTCAGATAAATTACCAATTTAAAATTCTGAGAAGAAGGACAACAGAAGGGTTGTGGAAGGTCGAGATAAGTAGCTTGTTACATAACCATGAGCCTTCCACTGACATGGCTGGACATCCATATTGTCGTCGATTTGCTAAAGAGGAAGCCTTACAAGTTAAACAAATGAGTAGAGCTGGCATAAAACCACATCAAATACTCTCTTCGCTTCGACAAAAGAATCTTGGTCTTCTAGCTATTTCCAGAAATATATATAGCAAGACAGCTCAGTTTAGGAGGGAGAGTCTAGGTGGCCATTCAATTATTCAAGCATTATTAGATGAGCTTGGTGATGCTGGTTTTTCTCATAATGTCAAATATGATCACTGTGGTCATTTGACTCATCTGTTCTTTGCTCATCCCACTTCCATTGAGTTGACTAAAAGCTACTCTAATGTCTTTGTGATGGATTGTACTTATAAGACAAATAAATACAAGATGCCATTACTTGAGATTGTAGGAGTGTCAAGCTTCAATAAATCATTTTATTCGTGTTTTGTTTTCATGCAGAAAGAGGAACAACAAGATTATCAGTGGGCTCTTGAAATGTTCAGTAAGTTATTGGGAGCTGATAATCATCCAGTGGCGATTATAACTGATAGGGAGTTGGCATTAATGAAGGCAATACAGGTTGTGTTTCCGATGACTCCTAATCTTTTATGCGTATGGCATATTGAAAAAAATATTCTTGCACATTGTAAGCGTCAGTTTAAGGAAGATGCATATTGAGTTTCTTTTATGTCTTCTTGGACTGCACTAGTAAAGTCTTTGGATGTGTCAATGTTCAATGAAGCTTGGAACTGTTTTCAAATTGAGTACAAAGACTATGCTTCAGTTTTCACTTACATTGGCAATACTTGGATTCCATGGAAAGAAAGGTTTGTATTTGCATGGACGGGACAGACTTCACATTTTGGTAATAATGTTACTTCTAGAGCAGAAGGTGCACATGGAACCTTAAAGAAATATCTTCAATTTTCTACTGGTGGTCTACGTGAAGTGAAAGACAATATTTGTCTTGCTATTCAAAATCAGTTTCAGGAAATTAAAACTCAACTTGCAAGTGAAAAGATTCGTGTTCCGCAAAAGCTTTGCATCCCTTTCTTTAAAGAGGTGATTAATAAGGTATCTTTCCATGCTTTGTTTAAGTTACAAAAGCAATATTTGTTGGCAAATATGAAAGACTATTCATCTCAATGCAAGGGCCAGTTTTCCAAAACCATGGGTCTCCCATGTGTGCACATGATTAAGGAGATGAACATTGAAGTGTTGCCTATAAATCTGATTCATAAGCAATGGAGGATTGACACAAGATCTTTCGGTAATGATCATCATGCAAGCTTGGATCATGAAGATCCATTTAGTAGTCTTATATCTGAGATTAAAGAGAAGTATGAAAAACAGCCACTTATGCAAAAAGAAAACAGCATAAGACAGCTTTCTCAGATTCTTGGTGCATCTTGTCCTTTAATTTTTGAGCCTACTCTTCAACCTCACAAAGGTCGTCCGGTAGGATCAAATAAAAGAAAGGAAACTAGCTCTACAAAGCGGGAACCTTCATATTTTGAGGTAGTGGAGAAGGCACCTCGAAAATGTAGGGGCTGCGGCAAGATCGGCCATTATCGTAACAAATGTCCATCACTAGGAGAGCCTACTTTACTAGGAACACAGTGAGATAACTCCAAGCTTCTTTTGGGTTGGTCAGAATTTTTTGTTTACTTTCTTTCTTTCTTTTGGTCGATGCATTCTGTTTTTTAATATGCATTCTGTGTTAGTGGTAGTCATATTTTGATCTGCATATTGTTGTACTATTCTAGTAAGATCTAAGAGATGGATGCTTTCTGGTATGAATAGATTCTTTGAACTTGATCTTGTCTTTTTATGGGGTTAGGTAAACTGAATTTTGTGAATTACTTTCTAGTGGATGCTTTTCTGTCGAGTGGATGGAGCATGGAACATGTTGATGACTTGATAAGAAGACTGTTGTAGATTGTAGTATGCTTGTGAAACACATGTTGCCTTTGTTTTCAAACCACGTATAAGAAGTTTGCAGATGGCATATAGGAAGTTTGCAAATTGCAAATGGCATATAGGAAGTTTGCAAATTGTGAAACATGTGATATAATAAACTATGTAGTTAATCTTCATCACCTTGTAATATAGTAATTGGTGGTATTTTTGCAAATTGCAAATGGCATATAGGAAGTTTGCAGATTGTGAAACATGTGATATAATAAACTATGTAGTTAATCTTCATCACCTTGTAATATAGTAATTGGTGGTATTTTTGACAGTCTGCATTTTGTTTCTTTGTGCAGAGAGCAAGAAATTTTTTGAATTTTTTGAAGTGTGGCTCTCTTTAAGGAAGAGCTGAAAGAAGAAAGTCATATTATTTTAGGGGGCTCTCTCCAATGTACTTGGTCCGGAGGATTTTTGTGCAGCATTCCATGGACTATGT